>NC_080427.1:38573776-38678626 GCF_029873635.1 Malania oleifera | reverse complement strand
TCTGCTTGCAAAATTACACTCTCATGCACAACTTTTTGACTCGATTTGAACCTTATAAGATGTTTAGATGAAACGGCCAAAACAGCTGAGTGAACTGTGTCCAGACCTTACTGACGTGTGCTTTGATATGCACTTTCTCTGCCATTATTTTCACTAACAACTGAATCAACAAAGGGAAGAGGGCTTCCATGAGAAAGAACCCGCGTAACCTGAATTCATCTCGAAGAGCCCTCAAGGACTGAAAGGCGTTGTTTCTTCTCTACAGTGCAATAACACTATTCAAACTAAATCTGTCAGTTAGTTAGTGCCAATTTATCCCAAAAATTAGTCAGTAAAGGGTTAAAATTGTTGAATATTTTGATCACCTTGTCATGCTGCTCTAATATCCATCCTCTAATTGTATCGCTTAGAAAAATTGGATTGTGTTTATAATTTTTGCTAAATAATCCCAAACTTGCTTAGCTGTAGAAGAAAATTTGCCATTGCATACCATGCAATGTCACAGAATTATTAATCCATATACTACTTTTTGGAATTATTCACCTCCCAACGGTTTAACAATTCTACATAATATATCTTTTTTTGCTATATAGGGCAAGACACAATACCAGAAACATATCCCCAAAAGTTTTTTCCAATCAAAAAATTTTTCCATAACATATGCCCATATGAAGAATTATGTCCTTTCAATTTTGCACTACTGGCTTGGAATAAGAATCATCCCTTTCACCAACCATCTTCAAATGTCAATATTCAAAATCTGCAAACACAATATTATCCCCAAAATGGATCTCAACACATTTTCAAACTTGGATTTTAATTCACTGACCGAACAAAGCTGAGCCCAAGACTAAAACACACCAATCTTCTTAGAAGTTATGGCAGAGAGCATAAGGATTGATGGCAGATAGCGAGCACTGGAGACTTCAAGCGACTGAGCCAAATCTTGCTTTTTGGAAAGAGGGTAGTTCATTGCAGGTATGAATTCACGAACGACTACGTCGACTGTAGGTTAGGAATTAAAACGCTTAACTACGAACGACATTTACAGGGAGAAGGATTTCCGAATGACGACAGCAACTGTAGAGGGATGACGGCGTCTACAGGGAGAAGGAGTTGTGAACAACGACGGCAATTGCAGTTCCAAACGACGATGGTGACTGTAGAGGGAATGTTGAACGACGACGATGATTGCAAAAGGACGACGACGTTTACAGGGAGAAAGAGTTCCGAACGACGACGACGATGACGACTATAGAGGGACAACGACGTCTGCAGGGAGAAAGAGTTCCGAACGACCCCCTAGCAATGAATATACACGAAGAGGATCGACCGCTCTGATTCCATGTTAAGATTCATACTTCCATGCAAACTACAATTACAGAGAGAGAGAGAGAGAGAGAGAGAGAGAGAGAGAGAGAGAGAGAGATGTTGCGCGCAGGCCAGCCTTCATTCTGTTGTACAGGGCTCCAATACAAAGAGAATAAATACATAATGAAATAAACCTAAACCTAATATATGTGCATAAACCAAAATGCCCCTAGACAAACATATATATTATCTAATAGGGTCAAGTTGTTACTCATTTATGTGTATCAAGCTCAACATGGACTCCTCCGGTTTTAATAATAGAATTTAACACTAATTGTAGGTAAGCATAATTTATGGAACCTGAAAAAGGTAAATACGAACATTATATATATATATATATATATATACAATTTTTGCAGTGTGATACTTTTTTTAGTTTTTATTTATGACATCACAATTTTTTTCTTAATTTTTTTTTTTGAATTCCCAAAGAATCAAAACTATATAAATATATATATATCCTCCCGAAGAAATAGCTACCTAGACTAAACAAGGAACCATAGGCTAAACAGTTGAATTCTATTTTACAACATTGATGTTGTAGTGTATATTATTAGAAAATATCCTGTTATTCATGAAATATCTTGTTATGAATGTAATAGTGTGGTTAAAAAAATTTTATCAGTTAAGTTAACATCACTTATGAAAAAACTTTATAGTAACTTTCTTATGATAAATTCAATTTTTCCTTTTAAAATGAGGAAAGCAACCTGAGGAGTTTAGTTGGGTTAGGGTGGGGTCTCCCAAAAAAGTGGTAAGATATTTCAATCGTCAATAATAAATGCTCTTGCTTCTTGCCCTTTCCTTGTTCCTGTTGCTTCACTACAATACATTGCCCAACAGTAAAACACAGAAAAGGGCAATCAGTAATCTCACATGCCAGCCGAATTAGTGGCTATATATATATATATATATATATATATGAGCAGGAGGTCATCGTATGTTGTGCAGATAAACCCTAGCAAAACCCTTTATTAAAATAAGTAAAAAAGAAAAACCCAACAAGGCTCAATTTGTTTGATCCATAAAAGGCATTAAGGTATTCCCCATGAGCAATACATTACATGGAGTAGTGTAGTGTAGAGGAAATTATCGCATGGGAGGGTAGGGGCTGCCGCAGCAGCAGGCTGCGCTTCGAAATTAAAGAATGAGTACACAGCACTCTCTCGAGTAGTGTAGTGTAGAGCAAGTATGGCGTGGGGGATAGGTGCTGCTGCAGCAGCAGGCTGCGCTTCGAAATTAAAGAATGAGTACACAGCACTCTCTCGCCGACAGAGAGAGAGAGAGAGAGAGAGAGAGAGAGAGAGAGAGAGAGAGTAATTGAGTCAAAGAGTCATTGAGAGGTCGTATCAGTCTACAGTTTATATATATCTGTTGGGAGGGAGAGAGAGACCTGTGCATGCACTGTAAAATGTATGTGTGTATTGCTGACTACTGCACCACCAGTTTCTGCTGCCACTTCCCCTACCGGCTACCAACATTTCACTTTGGCTGCCTCCACTCTCTCTTCCCCAGTTCACTCTCTCTCTCTCTCTAATTTTCCAAGCTGCAAGCAAGCTAGCTGTGAATCTCAAATACTCAAAAGTGATATATGTTCCATCCACCAAATGCAAATACACATACACACACTCACACGTGTATATATGTATTAACTGTCTCTCCACTGAAAAAAGCAAAAGGGCATCATATACATGCACCCCACCAAAATAAATAAATAAATAAAGAGAATCAGAAGAATTTGGAAGATAAAAAGTCCATCTCCACCACCTTATACACACACGAATTTGTTTATACATAATATTATATTATATAGCATTCGTGCATATCTTATACATATATATATATATATATATATATATATATAATGCTTAATTACTTTCAATCTTAATTCTCTTTTGTGATTGCCCACCAAGCTAGCTAGCTAGCTTGCCATGCCAGCCCTTTTCGTACGTACGAACTTACAACATATCCTCCACACACATAATCAATTAATTAATTTACTAGTACTGGATCTCAACAATCTGTAAGAATAATTAATATTAATGCACCTAGCAGTGGCACTGAGAAAAGACTCTCATGAGGAAGATTGATCTAAAAAGGAAAGTGAATTATTAAACCCAAAAGCCTGCAGCACAATCCCCCCTCCAACCCCTACAAGCTAAGCTAGCTACCTACACATAAGAGACCTTCAATTCGATCTCATGCTTCATATTTTTTTTATTTTTTGAATAATTGTGTCCAAGTCCTTTGGACCTGACTTATCTAGACTAATCCAGTGAAACAATTGGTAACTAAATACTAAGGTATTATCTTAAATATAAAGTAATAGTTTCCACCCCAAGATTCGAAATCATTTAAATAAGAGAGTTACAAAAATTAATCCTTCAAAATTCACATCTTACCCTTATTTCTCCTTATTACACAATATGCCGGTGTAATTTTTTTTTAAAAAGAGCACACATATACATATGTGTGTATATATGTATAATGTATAAGTATATGAATATGTATGTGCATGCATGTGTATGTATGTATATACATACACATATATAGTTATACTTTCTCATTATTGAATACCACACACATATGGGCTGCCTTTTATAAAAAAAAAAAAATTCTATTTGACTTACAAATTGACCATATATATTCACCGAGAACTACATTATCAAAGATAATCAACATGAGATAATTAATTAAAGCAATACATATACCTTTCAAAAAAATTAAAACAAGACAAATTTATAGGAAACATATATATATATATATATATATATATATATATATAATTGGATTCTACTAACTCTGTGGGGCAAAGAGATCGAAAGAAATTCAAAGGGGAGAGAGAGAGAGAGAGAGAGAGAACAAAGGAAAGTGGCTCGCAAAGTAATTTAATTGATGCCTAAACAGTTCTTACTGAGAAAAGTAACCACCTCTATACCAATCCCAGCTAACTTAATATATATATATATATGAGCTCATCAGTGAGATAAACAATATAATTCACCAACCTAATTAATTAAACCACATATCAATAATTCCGCTACATAAAGATATATAAATATATTTATATATCACTGCATGGACTCATCATCTTGTTCTACTTCGGACGCGGGCTCCTCTTCTTCTTCAAAGCCGTCTATGCCATAAGCTGCATGGCCATTCCCAAAAGCCTTAATGTGGTCTTTGAGAGATCTTTTGTGCTTAAAGTCAGAGCCACAAATGCAGTACCAAAGCTTCCCACAGTTCTTCTCATGGGTTCTCCAATCCCCTCGAACCGCGAAGGCCTTACCGCATTTTCTGCACATGAAGGGCTTAATCCCATGCTTCCTCTTGTAATGGGTTTGAAGGGTTCTGAAATCCTTAAGTGGCTTTGATCTTGGGTGGTCTATGTTGTTCCTGCACCCAGGTGCGCAACAATAGCAAGGAAGCCTAAGCATGCCCGTCGGTTGTGTCCCCCTTAGAGATTCCGGGCCTTTTCGATATTGAGATCCATGCCCCCACATATGCATCTATCAAATTTAGTCACACCCACACACATATGTCAACACAAGTTAATACACAAAACAAACTTACATACATTATTGACAAAAAGTAAAGTTAAATCTAGCTAGCTAGCTACCTAATTGACCCATCTAAATTGATTTTATGAATAAATATCCACACTATAATAGAGAGTTTGGAGCTCAAGACTTGAATTTTTTGTGTGCTTGTGCAAAATTAACTCTCATGGACATATCCAACACAAATCAAAACATAGAACAAGGTAAGGACAAAGAGTACTAGTTTACAATGGTGCGCATGCATATGGGAGATTATATATAGTTCGAGACTTGGATTTTTGGTGTTATGCAGAAATATTCATCATATTGCATTTATTTTTTTGGAATCTACAAAATTCCAAATTCAAAACTTGAACTCAATCAGTTTCTCAAAAAAAAAAAAAAAAAAAAAAAACAGAATAAAGGGAATTAAAAAATCAAAAATGGGTTCCTCCCACAAAGTGCAATAATGTGTGTTTTGGCCTCTCAGCCAAAATTAAATAAATAAAAACATGGTTAATTTATTGAGAAGGATATTAAGGTCAAATGTTATACTAACTAGCTATATAGCTAGCATAGCGAGGCACATTTTCATTTGATGTGCAGAGAATTTTTGTTGCAAGTATCTACCAAAGTACTTTTGTTTATTTCTAACTTTGAGGAATATTTAGTGCTACAATATGAAAGATCTTCTTGTCTAATGTGCATATGAACGAAGGGTTTTTATTGGTTGGGCCAAGCTTGTGTGGATTTTGCCTTGTTGCACATCTACTTAACAGAAGAAAAGGAGAGAACAACGGTTTGCTTTAATGGATAAAAGGAAGCAAACTCTGAAAAAGGCCAGAGTGTGGTATATATATTAAAAGCTGTTTTGATTCAAATATGTATGGGGTTTTCACGTCTGCAGACTGTTCAGCAGCAGCTGCCTCGAAGCTGCTTACACACAAAATATGCTCTTTGATGAAGATCATCTGAGCTAGCTCTGGACAACTGAGAAAATTTCAGTTTCAGTTCTAAGCTGCAGCTGCCAATTTTTACACACCAAAGTACTAAAGGCATAAGGAACATTGCCTGTCTTGTTAAATCACATAAAGTAATAAGCTAAGGTACTGATCTCATCAGTCTCTCAGATGTTTCAGACAGATATAATTTATTATTCAAATCTCAAAATCCTTAAATTGATTAATTGACCATGCAAACGACAGCAATCATAACAAATGAAATAAAAAAAAAAAAGATGATAGATAAAATCCCAAGCAATTCAATAAAATAAAACAAACTCATATATGAATATGATCAGCCCTGCTGGTAGCTAGTTCAAGGATTGAACCCAAACCAAAGTATTAAGAGAGCAACTAGCTAAAGGAAAGAACAGATGTGTTCAATTTCCTTCAGAAAAAAAAATTTTCTCTGAGAAAATAGACTGGAAAACAAAATAAGGGAAAATAAACTTTTAAGGTCAATACTGCTGATGTTACATATAACACACACACACATATATATTATGTGTGTATTACTTAACTATATATCTTAATCATCATGAATATTAGTCAACCATGCAAACATCAACAATTTTAACAAATGAAATCAAAGAAAAAAAAAAATGATAAAATTCCAAGAAATAAAATTAAAAAAATAAAACAAACCCACATATGAATATGATCACCCCACCTCTTTCTCTTGCAGATCAATTAAACAGATCAAAAAAAAAATCTCTGAGAAAATAGAGAGGAAAACATAAGAGAAGGGAAAATAAAAGCTTTTAAGATCAATACTACTGATATTACACATAACACACGCACACACACAATATTTGTATCCATAGGAACAAATTAATTAATTAATTAAATTAAATATATATACCTGCATGTTGTTGTATCTGTTGAAGGTTTTGCAGCAAACAGGACAAGAGAACTGAGTAGGTCCAATAAGAATCTGAGAAGGGGTCGGGATCCAATACTGGCCCTTGTTGAGTGTGGAGTTGGCTGAAGCATGATCAGCATCTCCATGTTTGTGAGTGGAGGAAGAAGAAGAGGAAGAAGAAGAAGAAGAAGAGAGCATGGAGGCCATGTCAGCAGCACTAGGGCTAGGGAGCCCTATGTGCAGTGCCACAGTGACTGCAGCACCACTCTCATCTTCATCATCTTCATTTGCTGCAGCTGCAGCAGCACCGCTCTCATCTTGCTCATGCAGATTTCTTGAAGGGATTAGGGCGAGGAGAGGAAGGGCTTCTCTGAGAGGTGGGTCTTGATCATCATCATGGTCACAGTGCTGCTGATGATGGTGATCAACAGTACATGAGGTGAGATTGTTGATGAAGGTGAGGTTTGATGAGTTGGAGAAGCTGCGGGAGTAGGGGTGATGGGTTTGGGGATGAAACTGAGATGGGTAATTGTTGAACTTGAACCAACCTCCAGCGGTGAAGAAGCTTGATGATGATGGTGATGATGAGTACGGGTCTGTCATGGTGAGAGAGAGAGAGAGAGAGAGAGAGGGGGGGGGGGGGAAATGGGATTGCTGGTGGGCTTTGCTTTTATAGAGAGAGAGAGAGAGATGAGTGAAGGCAATTAAGCAGGGGTTGGACGGTGGAGAGTGGAGAGTAGAGAGAGTGGGAGACTGATTGCACCCAACAAGTTAAAAATAAGTAAAGGCGTAAGGCAAAGGAGCTAGCTAGGGACAATAAATAAATAAACAAATAAATAGATGAGCAAAATTCCAGAGAGAAAAAGTAAAGGTAGTCTAATAATTTTTGGATAATAGAAAGACCAAAAAGAAGTCTATTTTCTTTTGACATTTATATAATACATGAATAGTGTTAAAAAATATGTTTTATTTATTTATTTATTGTGATTTTTATCACAGTCATTGGATCGTCTCTAAATCCAACGGTTGTGTGGTGTCATATATATATTTGTAAGTCATGAGAAAAAGATAATATTACTTGTCATTTTGAGCAAGGAGAGCTACAGTGGGTTTTCTCTCTAGAAAGATTTTTTCTTCACTAGTTTGACAGGTGAAAGGGTGTACAGGGGATCTAGGATCGGGAAGAGTCTAATCAAATCTTGTACTGCCATCGTTTCATAGTAGATTTTTCCCCAGGTACATGCTCCATCGTTTCATAGTAGATTTTTCCCTAGGTACACGCTTCGTGGATGTAGGCAATCTTACCGAACCATGTAAAATCTCTCGTCTACATTTTTTCTGTGAATGTTATTTATTTTGTTGATCGGAAGAAGAAAATCATTGTGCGTCAACAAGTGGTATCGGAGCACGGTTTCGATTGGGTGCAGATCTGATAGATTATATTAGATCGAAAGAAATTTTTTGGATAGTTTTTCCACGGTAGTGCTCAGGATCAAAGCGGTTTGTTTAGATCGGATTGAGGTACACAAATTCAGTTTAGGTGCCATTAAATTATTTTGAAATTTTTCAATTGAAAAATTAGATTGAGATACGCGGATTCAGATCAGGTGTCGGAAAATTATTTCGAAATTTTTTCAATTGAAGGAGGATCATTTTTCAATCGAAGGTGTGAATTTTTTTTTATTTTTTTATTTTTATTTATTTATTTATTTATTTTTTTTTTGCGGATGAAGAACATGATGAACAGTGCCAGAATTGGGTGATAGACCCAGATTCAGAATCGAGTCGGGTACGAAATGTAATGAGTTGACATGTGGGCCAAGAGGCTGGGTTGTGGGTCGGATCTAAGAGAAACCCACCAGGTCAAGGCGCGGGTCAGCATCCGGGTCGACTAAAACAAGTGCAGGTCGCACGTGCAATGGATCAGGCATCTAGGTCAAGCGAAATGGGTTGGACCCAGCAACCGGATCGAAGCGCGGATCCTCCTCGTGGAGCACTAACGTCATGTTGATGTCATCCTGACAGGTGCTGATGTCAGAGGAGAGAGAAAAAAAAGGAGAAAGAAAAAAAAAATTGAAATGGCAAGTACTTCGACGGCCAAGTTCAAGGTGGAGCCTTTTAATGGAAAAAATAATTTCAGTCTGTGGCAGACACTACAAAAAAACTGGTTTTTAGTGAAGAATTCAATTTCGTCACTAAAAGTTGGTATTAGTGACGGTTTTTAAGAACCGTCACTAATAGTCTAAGCATTAGAGACAGTTTAAGTAGTCATCACTAATACAACAATATTAGTGACGATTTTAAAACCGTCACTAATACTTTCGTCACTAAAAATAGCATGGTAAACAATTTTCGCGGGAAAATTTTACCGGGAAAATATTAGCGACGATTCCAAGGTATTAGTGACGGTTTTAAAACCGTCACTACTAGTGTTTTTATTTAAAAAATTATAAAAAAGAAATAGTTAAGGGTATTAGTGACAGTTTGGGAGTACCGTCACTAATAAGTGGGTATTAGTGACGGTTTTAAAACCGTCACTACTAGCATTCTTATTTAAAAAATTATAAAAAAGAAATATTTAAGGGTATTAGTGACGGTTTTGGGGAACCGTCACTAATAAGGGGTATTAGTGACGGTTTTAAAACCGTTACTAATAGTGTTTTTACTTAAAAAATTATAAAAAAGAAATAGTTAAGGGTATTAGTGATGGTGTGGGAGAATCGTCACTAATAAGGGGGTATTAGTGACGATTTCAAAACCGTCACTACTAATGTTTTTAATTAAAAGATTATAAAAAAGAAATAGTTAAGGGTATTAGTGGCGGTTTGGGATAACTGTCACTAATAATGGGGTATTAGTGACGATTTCAAAATAGTCACTACTTATGTTTTTATTTCACACAAAAAAACCCTAAGGGCCCCTAACCCGCACCGCGACTCTTTCCCTTTCCCTAGACCTGGTAAAATGGATAAAAATCCGTTAATCCGAAACCACATCCGACCTGTTTTAACCAACTTATAATTATCCATTTTCTAAACAAGTTGAATATTATTTTTCATTTTTATATCCGTCCCCTTAGCGGGTCGGATCGGGTTTATCTAACGGATATCCGCCAACCCGCTTACATTAGTAACCTAGGAAAGCCCAACAAGCTACAGCCAAAGTAGACTTGGTAAAATGGATAAAAATCCGTTAATCCGAACCGTATCCGACCCGTTTTAACCGACTCATAATCATCCGTTTGTTAAATGAGTTGAATATGAGTTTTCATTTTCATATCCGCCGCCTTAGCGGGTCGGGTTGGGTTTATCCGATGGATATCCGCCAACCCGCTTACATTATTAAATATTAACCCATAAAAGCCCACTGCCCCCTAAGCCAGTCGGTCTAGCGGCTGCAGCCCACTACGGCACTGCCCAAAGGCCAAAGCTCAAAGGCCCAACGCCCAAGTTCCCACATGGCCCGCACGCGTGCCCCTCTCAAGTCTCAGCCCGTCGACCCTCCCACTCTTAGAGTCCCAGGCTCCCAACCCCCAGGTCAGCCCTATTCGGCCATTCGAGCCCTAGCCACAGAGACTCAGAGAAGGAGAAGTGGGGAAGTGGGAACCAGTCGGCGGTCGCACGAGAGACAAGAGAGTGAGAGACCCTTCTTCTTTGACCCTTTGAAGTCCTCGGCCCTTGACTCTTTGACCTTTCATGACTCATGATTCTCTTCAATCCTTCGAAGTTTTGTCCCATGACAAATTCAAATGCATGCTCCCAAGCGCAGGTTAACACCATCACTCGGTGAGTTGGAAGGAGTTCTTCCTCAGTTCGTTCTGGGCTTCGGGATCTTCCCTCTCCTCCAGCTCAGGCTGTCTGTGATTTGATGATTAGCCGGTTAGCTTCTTTTATTTTATTTTTTAATCCTTTCCTTTCTTCGTTCTTTAGTCATAGGGAGATTGAGACTTCCGGTTCCGGGGTTCTGTGGTGGTCTAGGGTTTTTGGGAGGTTCTATTTTGAAGGTTCGTCCCGCCGTTGGCTTCCTTCTATGCTCCTGGTTCTTGAATTGTGTTTTGGCGGGCTAAAGTTCGTTTCTTTTGTTTGTTATTTAGGTTATCGTTGTTATTTATTGGTGATTTTTGCAGTGTGGTTTCATCTTTTTTGTATTTGTGGTTTGTGCTGGTGGTGATTTTCTCCTCTCTTAGGATGATGTTATAAATTTCGTGATGTTTTTCTTGTTATTTTTTTGTGTGCAATTTTCCTGTGGACGGCTCTGCTACTTAGATTGAGCTTGGCCAAAACAGTAGGTCTATTATGTTGGATGCAACTGTGATAAGAAAGGGGGTTCTTGTTTGCTTGGAACTTTTGGATTTGGGTTGTTTGCATTTGCTTTTCTAAATTTAATTGAAATAGAGCATGGATGGAAAAGAACCCAAATAAATTCTCAAAATCCTGAGAGTTATATCATAATTAGAGAAAAATGTATAATTTTTATATTTAATTAAAGAAGACTTGGTATTTGCTAATACAGACATTAACAGATTAACTTAAAATTTTATATTTAATTCTTCACTGGTAAAAGATAATTACTTAAGTAATGATTTATAAAACAGTTAATGCAATTTATAAACATTATATACTTAATTTTGAATGATTAACCATGTACAAACACACACATGTATGATGCATGTACACATTCTTTTGACAACTTTTGTTCATTGGAGAAGAGCCAATGGCATTATTACTCAAACTCGAAGAATAGAGAGATAAAATCATGTATATATAGACCTACAAAAATAAGGTTCTCTTAATGCTTCTATCAACCTTGAGATTATTACTAAAGTCTTAGCTAATAGGTTGAGTGCAGTTCTTTGATAATGGAGTCCTTAGTAAAAGCATTAATTCCTCCTTTATAGCCCTGGTACCGAAGAAATTTAATTCTATTAAAGTGGGGGATTTTAAACCTATTGGTCCTATTAGTCTTGTCTCTAGTGTGTATAAGATTATTACTAAAGTCTTAGCTAATAGGTTGAGTGCAGTGCTTGATGATACTAAAGTCTTTTGTTCGAAATCTTTTTTTAAACAATTAACAAGGCAGTAAATATTTGAAATTTGGCAAAACAAACTAATGTTCAAGTTAGTGAAGGCTAGTGAAAATATGAATTTTTAGCTCTAAGCCAATACTTCTAGCAACTACATTATTTGTTATGTTAAATACTTTGACATTTCTACATTGTTATTGCTGTAGGCCTTTGTCATTTTAAATACTTTGACATCTTTGCATTGTTATTGTTGTAGGTCTGCATAGTAGCATTGTTTCTGTTTCAAGATGAATTTAACCCTTTGCGAGTTCGTCACTTCGTCAGGAGCTTCGCGAGTTCATCGTGGACATTTTCAAACCAGAAGGAGCTCCTCGCAAGCTCGTCTTTGAGCATTTGTGAGTTCATGAGTTCATTTGCGTCGAAGTTCGAATTTGTGAGTATTCTTCTTCTTCTTCTACAAATCTGCCTTTTGCTTTCCATGTTCATCAATTTTTTAGTATGTTTAGCAGCATTGTTTGGGATTTTCACTTTTTGATTTAACTTTAATGATGGTGAGCTTGAGGAACTCTCTCATGTGGTTCTTGGATTCTTCTTGTTATTACCATTGTGGGGATTTTAGGATTGGTGTTTGGATAATTATGGTGTTTTCTCTTGTAAATGATTCTATACTCACCTGAACACATCTTATCATTTTTTTCATCTTGCCAATAAATTGTGGAGGGCTAAAGTTCCTTCAAAGTAAAGGTGTTATGTAGATCACAATTCTTAATAGGGTTTACACCAATGATTTGTTGTAGCCTTGCAGGTTGAGAGACCTTATTAGGCTTTATGTTCAGATGTTTGTGTCATGTGTAGCTATGGTAATAAGGACCGTGCTCATTTATTCTCAGTCCTGGCTTGGTGTCTTTGGAACAAGATTTTTGGCCTGTTGGGAAGTGTTATGGGTGCCCTTATTCTTTGGAGGATTTCTTGGTGGTTGAATTTAGAGATTTTGGAAGGCATGAAATTCTACTTTCATTGTTATTTTGGTTAATTGGTGCCCATATTTTTTGAGACCATGGGTCTTCTCTGGAGTTGATTTGGGACTAGATGCTTAATAAAGGTGTTTTGGCATTACTGGTGTTGCTGAGAGTCACCACGATCGATTGGCTCAAACCTAGTTTGGGCGGTCTTCTTGTATTAGCATTTTCTATTTCTTTTCTTCTCTTAAAAAATTTCACTTTTTACAATATCATGTTTCGTTACATGTTTGTTAAAATGTCCAAGTGGTGATTAGTCTCTATTTTTTTTTTTAGTCATCTAACCTCCTGGTCAATTGGAAAACAAAGGCAATTTATTACTAATATTATTCTATATTCTAAACATAAATCCATTTTCTCTTTAAAAATTTAAGCTAGTAATACTATTGCAACTTTTTTTTGGCTTTCTCTGCTCTATTAAATGGAGCCAAAGGTCTTATTTTGAAGAATCCTCAATTTGAAATGTCATCATTTAGGCATTTTCATGGGAATAAAGGCAATGTGCCTTTTGAGTGCAAAACTTTTAAATGGAATTAAAGATCTTATTTTGAAGAATTCACCTGTTGGAACATCATGTTTTCTTGAATGAAGCTTGTTAAAATGCATAAGTGACAAGTTATTCTTTAGAATTGGCAGTGTTGTGCCTTTTGATTGCGAAATTTTTAGAAATTTCTTGGGACTAATTTATTATGTTTGAGTTTGAGTTTCTATTTTGAGTTGGGTTTCAAATAGTTAAATGAGTTTAATAATATTCTTCATCTACCGGTTCATTCAATTTCTGGCCAAAATGATACATCTTGACTCTCTGTGTATCCTATAGTCTAGGAGTTGAACTGCCTTTTGAAATCTTCAAACCAACTTTAACTTTAGTACTCAAACTTTCAACTTTAATTATATATTTTTAGAAATTGGAGAACATATATTTTTTGAGTATCAGAGAGCCAAAACCCAATCTCGAGGGAATGAACCCAAAAAGAAGCAAAAAAAATAGCTTACCCCCAAAGGAGAATCAAAAAATTTCTCCAATTTTGAAAATTCTTGCCTGCATTTCGAGCCAAAGAATTCGTAAGATAGCAAATCTTGCGTAGTTTAAAAA
This sequence comes from Malania oleifera, assembly GCF_029873635.1. Lineage (NCBI taxonomy): Eukaryota > Viridiplantae > Streptophyta > Magnoliopsida > Santalales > Ximeniaceae > Malania > Malania oleifera. Next base: position 38,664,715 of record NC_080427.1, on the reverse strand, counting down.
AATATTCCCTCTTTTACCCTTCCTAAAACTCCCAAAATTCACCCTTCTCTTGTTATTTTATTTCTTTCTATGTTATTTGCTTTTTATTGCATTCTGTTTTACCATGCTTTTGAATGGCTGTACGCATGCTTCAATGTGTCTATCTACATTGTATTTCCTCTAAAAGTAATGAAAATACATGGAGCTTTTGATTTCTACCTGTCTTTTGGGAGATACTAGAACTGTATTACTTCTGTTGTTAGGACTTGATTTATCTTAATTTTCTGCAATTTCATAAGTGCATAGACATTAAGGTAAGAACAACAATCTGAAGTGTACAATGAAAGGTCAAGAAGTAAATGTCATATGAAGTAAAATGCCAAATTAATTACTACCATTTCATGTGTTCATTGAAGCTTAGACCCGTCCAAGAACGGTTAGTATACATTCATTTCTAATCGTACATGTGAGACAATTCAATTGTCATATTTCAATTGATTATTAGTCACACTATGTTGACTAATACTCACTTGAGCATGTTAATTATTTGTTTCACTTACGATTAGTAATGTGAGTATTTCAACCATTCTTGGATTGTCCAATGTGGACAGTTTAGGAAGTTATATTTACATTGTTGTCATCGTTCACGCTTTGTCAATTGTCATTATATATTTCGAGTGCGTCTCTACTTGTGTTCTCTGGGTGCATAGTGGGGTGTCGTGACAATTTGTTAGTGATGGAAGACTAGCCAAATTTTCACTTGTCCCATATCGTGTACTCAGAGAGCCATGGGGAGATGCTGCCAAAATTTATAATGACTAAGACGAAAGAATTTGAGCGATTGATCGCAATGTAAATGCAACATTCCTAAATGGAATAGGATCCGTACATTTTAGAGTATGATGGTTGATTATAGGATTCACGATGCATGCATGATAAATAGTATGAGAATATAATGAACACCATTTACTTGAACATATTATAGGGTAATTAACGAACATGGATAAGAGTTGGATGAATGCTTGGGGTAGGTTTTTTTCCAGAATACGTGAAAGGGGTACATGATTTCATAGAGTTCGCGCGTCCTCGTGCAAACAGAGCCAGTAGAATAAGGTATCCTTGCAAGAAATGCCAAAACATAACATTCAAACACATTAAGTTGGTCCATTCACATTTGTTAGACTTTGGAATGGAGAAAAGGTACACAAGATGGGTGTTCTACAGTGAAGATTACGAAGTTTGTACGATAATTTAAATGACGCTCAAGATGAGGGTGAAAATATAGTAGGTGGTGATACACATTCTAAAGGGTTAATTGAAATGTTAGGTGAATTGCAAAGGGGGATTGCAGTGGACACGAGTGATGTTAGTGTGTCGCATACTGGTGATGAAACTACTTCAGCGGGTACCATACCTTACGATCCTAGTACGTTGAATCGACTTGGTAAACCATTTTCTAATCTCATGTGGGATGCAAGGGTGCCCCTATATCCAAACTATAAAAAGTTCTCAAAATTAAAGTTTCTGATAAAGTTGCTTCATGCAAGAACAATGCATGGGTTATCTTAGAGCGCATTCAACATGCATTTAAGCCTCATTAAGGCAGCGCTGCCAGAGGGTGAAACACTTCCCAAGTCTTTTTATGAGGTGAAGACATACCTACGTGAATTGGGTCTCGGTTACACTCTAATACATGCGTGCAGGTATGATTGTGCACTCTTTTATGGTGAACATGAAAATGCAAACGAGTGCCCAAAATGTGGTGAATCGAGGTATAGAACTAATCAGAAGAAGGGTAAAAAGATTCCCAAAAAAGTTTTGCGATATTGTCCATTAATCCCGCGGCTGCAACGATTGTATATGTGCAAAAAGACTGCTACAGATATGAGAAGGCATCAAGAGAAACGTCTTCAAGATGGAGACACCCTTGGCCATCCAGCGGACTCCGAAGCTTGGGCCGAATTTGATAAAATGCATCCGTGGTTTGCTAGTGATCCTCGTAACATCAGACTTGTCCTTGCTTTAGATGGGTTCAATCCTTTTGGTAACATGACCAACCCATATAGCATGTGGCCAGTTATGATGATGTCATACAATATGCCGCCATGGCGATGTATGAAAGAACCTTTCATTTATATGTCTCTACTGATTCCCGGACCGAAAGCACCTAGTAATGATATTGATGTTTACCCGCGTCCGTTAATTGACGAGTTGAAAGAATTATGGGAAAAAGGAGTGGAGACATTCGATGTGCAAACCGGGACAACATTTTGGATGCATGTTGCAGTCTTGTGGACAATTAATGATTTCCCCGCATATGGCAACCTATCAGGTTGGAGCACAAAAGGTTACTTAGCATGCCCAGTATGTAATAAGGATGTTGGGTCCTTATCCTTGAAGCATGGATGCAAGTTACGCTTTATGTGTCATCGCCGTTTTCTATGAACTGGACATCCTTGAAGGACTCATGGCATCGGAAGCTTCAATGGAAAACCTGAACGAAGGTCGCCGCCAAAGCAGCTAAGTGGGGAAGAGATACTAAACTAGCTAAGGTTGATCGGAGATGTGAAATTTGGGAAACCACCGACTAGTAGAAAAAGAAAACGCGTTGAGTGGGAGTTGAATTGGACAAAGAGAAACATCTTCTTCGAGTTGCCATATTGGAAAGATCTTCTACTACACCATAACTTGGATGTCATGCACATTGAAAAGAACATTTGTGAGAATGTCATTGGTACATTGCTTGATATAAATGGGAAGACAAAGGACACCGCAAATGCTCGCTAAGATATGGAAAACATGGGAATACGACTTGAACTGCACCTGTTTCGTGATTGGGACAAAATTCTGATGCCATCATCTTGTTACACATTCTCAAAGGATAAGAAGAATAAATTCTTCAACTGTTTGAAATCAATGAAGTTCCCCGATGGATATGCATTGAACATAGCTCGATGTATAAACACGAAGGAAGGGAAGATGCTAAGAATGAAAAGTCATGACTGTCACGTCCTTCTACAACGGGTTTTCCTTCGAGGACACTTGACTGAAGATGTTTGCTCGGTGCTGATTAAGCTAGGAATCTTTTTTCAGCAGTTGTGCTCAAAAAAATTGAGTGTAAACGTACTTGAACGATTACAGGATGACATCGTGATCATACTATGCAAGCTGGAGAAAATTTTTCTGCCAGCATTCTTCGATGTGATGGTCCACCTAGATGTCCATTTACCAAGGGAGGCCATAATTGGAGGACCGGTTCAATATCGTTGGATGTATCCTATTGAGAGGTAAAGTATAAAGTCCTTGTATAATGGTCACGTGATTTCCCTATTTGAATTTTCTTTTCTTCATTGTGTCTACAAGTCTATAAGGCACGGCCAGAAGGTTCAATCATTGAGGCTTACATTGACAGTGAATGTCTTGCATTTTTCTCAATATATCTACATGATATTGACACAATGTTCACTCGTGATGAGCGAAATGTAGACGTTCATGCTATTAATGTCGAAGATGAAGAACCCAAGAGCTCTGTATTTCAAAAAAATGTTCGCCCTCTCGGTGCACGAGTTTACGATTTCATTGACATGGACGACCTAGAAAAGACTCATTTTTACATCCTCAACAATTGTGATGAAACTGTTCTATATATCGAGTACGTTGTTCCAAACTCCTTACTTTGCATTGTATTTACATATGCATAATTATATACTTTCTTGACATTAACATGTACTACTATTGCATATAGCGAACATAAAGTTGAACTCCTAGCCCAAAATGAACGGAATGTTGACGAAAGACATAAAAAGGAGTTTATCCATTGGTTTGGGAGTCATGTAAGTAACAAAAACTGCTTCAGTTAGAAGCAATGTATGGTTTCACTATTGACGGTATTCTTCTAAACTCCTGTTTATTTTATAGATGAAAGTCATGTTTTACAATAAGGAACCAATGGCAAGTAAATATTTGTACACGTTGGCATGTGGCCCCGATCAATGAGTTAACCGCTACAACGGTTGCATTGTTAACGATTTACGATTTCATACAAAGTCCCTCGAACTGCATAGAAGAACCCAAAATTATGGGGTTTCGGTGCTAGGCACTGAAGGAGACGAAGATATTGACTACTTTGGTGTGTTGGATGACATTATAGAGCTTAGCTATGAAGCAAACAGAGTCGTCCACCTATTCAAGTGTACGTGGTGGGACATCGGCAATAAAAGACTGGGATAAACACTGATGCCTACTTCACCAATGTCAATTTTAGCAAGACTTGGTATCAAAATGACCCTTTCGTGCTTGTGACGCAGACAGAACAAGTGTTTTACCTTAAAGACACCAACTTGAAGGGTGAATGGCATGTGGCCCAAAAGATTCCTCCTTGAAGTTTGTACGCAATTGCTGAAGTGGCAGAAAGTGAGATGAGTGCCAATAAGGCTACATTCCAAGAAGATGAGCCATCTGTCCATGCAACAGCGCAATATGAAACAGATGTTGTCGAAGAAGGCGCTGATCCTATACCATTGCATAGGGATGGTGCTAGGGCAGAACACGTAGGAGCTACTGATATTACAATTGAACCTTCTGTAGACGTTCACTTCATCGACGATGAGGAAAGTGATGGGGAAGATGAAATATGGGATCGAGTACTGTAGTGAAGAGGAAGACACTTTAGAAAGTGAGGATGATACCGATATTGAGGACGTATAAGGGGGGTAAGCATGTTATTTTTGTCACTATGTATCTCACATGTGTAAATAACTTAAGAATTCATGTCTGCTGCATCCATCTAATATTCGTACTTCATATACGTACTTGTCTATTTTTGTCACTATGTATCTGACATGTGTAAATAACTTAAAAATTCGTTCTTCTTATATTGACTTGTATAATTATTTGCAGATATATGGCACCAGGAGGTTGACGTTGGAGACTTCCTTTTAGGCCCACTACTACATCGCATAAGGATGATCCGACATCCTCGAGACCGGCGGAGCCCGTCAGTACTGATACAGCGGCACCATTGTCTGAGCCATTGACACCTTGGCCAGACATGGATACAACTTATGCGACTGACACGCAGGGTGAGTTGCTGACCTTCATGAGCAGTGTTGGTATGGATACGATTCATTTATTTACATGTCAACTGTTGATGTTAGTACTTCACATGTACGATTATAATGTTGTTTTTAAATTAACTCTACTTTCAGCATCTACGTCCACGGTCAGGTCAGGCTGTGGTGCAGCAAAGAACATGTCGCTAAAGAAGCACCTGGATAGGACTAAACAACGAATTCGGATCGACATTCCTCTAGAATACACCGCCCCGCTAAACGATTAGTGCATCACGTGGACGAGGGAGCTCGGCATTATATGCCGACAGTATGCTCCAGTCACCGCATTCAGCTAGCCCCAAGTGACTCAGGAGTAGCGCAAGGTCCTTTACATGCGCATTTTGGTAAGTTCCCTAACCCTATATAGTTGTTTTTAATTTCAATTATTTTTTACTTTTAATATACTAGCCAATTAACAACTGTCTAACATTGTAATTGTATTACCTATATATGCAGGAGGAGTTTGATATGGACATCCTCGGTCGACGTCCAATTGTGTAATAAATTTAAGAGCTATCGCTCGCAAATGCACTCCCATTTTCGAGCGATGGGAGATGAAGTAGAAGCGCGGCCATACGATAAGATATCCCAAGAAGAATGGGACGTGGTCTGTCCCCATTTCCGCGACCCGTGCTATCAGGTGATGTGTTTGTATTCTAATCACTAATTTTTCAGAATGATGTCCCTAATATGTCGGCATGACATCTTTCTTGTAGGCCATATGTGAAACAAATGCTGCGAACCGCAACAAACTCCCTACGACGCATTGCAATGGATCGAGGCTATTTGTAAATCATCGCCAGGTAATTACTATATATAAAATTATCTGACCATTACATGACATAATAGTAATGATGACTTATATGATAATGTAGTGTGATCCTAAGACTGGCACAGAGGAGCCACTGCCGGATCTGTGTCAGAGAACACACCAACGGCGATCGGGGGAGTGGTGTGAGGGTGCGCAGGATCGACATGTAAGTGAAGCAAAAGATTTAGTTTATTACTTTATTCAGAACATCAAAGTTGTAGTCTTACTTATTCTTTTTTATCATTTTCATGATTAAAATTAGGCACGAATGATCGAGCTGAGGGATGCACCTGTTTCAGAGGGGAGTCTGCACATGACAGATTTCAAGATCACTTCCCAAGTGCTTGGGCAATTGGGGGGGGGGGGCTAGGTGAAAGATCTTGGAAGTGGATACATCGCCCCAACATTATCATCATCCATGGGTGTGGCGGCTCGTGCAGAGATGGAACGACAATGTTGAGAGGCCAAGTGTGATAAGCAGGAGATAACTCGACAGATGCAGAGGATTGCTATGGAGAACGCGGAACTGAGATCGGACCTCTCCACCGTTTGAGCCCAAATGCAAGCCATGATGGATAGGACCGCGCGATTAGAGGAAATGATGTGCCGATCTGGACAAGATGATGCGGGTGGCTCCTTTGATTGATTATAAGGTATTATGATCACTAATTGAGTTTCATGTTAAATCATGCTAGTCTAGAATGCCTCCTGCATGGCAGATGCAGTTGATGTGTACTGCATGCTAGTAGTTGATATAGGTTCTCATGTGCCTTTAACTTCTTATAAATGCTCTATTTGAACTGATTAGGTACTGGTTTTATGGGAAAATGTCCAATTTACAGACGGCATGCTACCAAAATTGCGTTAAAATTTGACCAAACAAAAATAAAAATAGGCTTAGTCATTTAATGTTAAAATATTTTTGAAAGGATGAGTGAATCTTAGGAATCATAATAAATAAGGCAATGTAGACTTAGTTAATTTAGAATGGAAATTCATTAGAGATTCCAATCCATATTGGTGGTTCACAAAAGCATTAGATAAACAGCCCCCTGTCCAATTCCTCCACATAACACCTGACCCCTTCCTCAAAGGCACTCTATCCAAGAACTCACAACTAGCTCAATCACATGTCTTCTCAAAATCATAAAATCTAATTTGAACACAATGCCCTTTTTCTCTGTATGACGAACATCCTACCACTTAAATGTCTACTAAAAATAACATACACAATCTGCCTCTCTTCCACAAAAAACACTTTGTGCAAAAGAAATAGTATTACTAAGGAGGAGGTTAGACTTCACGTTCAGAGTCCAATACTCCAAACTTCAAGGTAATATGAACAATATAGGAATAATTGGGATTTGGATGAGATTTGGAAACAATATAGGAATAATTGGGAGTTGTATCATAAAACTTGAAAGTAATATGAACTTTGCAATTTTATAAAGTATATTTATTTTTTACATTGGATTTATAATTATGTAGGTTTTTCCTTAGATTTTGCCGTCATTGAGAAGTGTTTGTTAATTAACTTTTAGGTCTACTTTTGATAATTTCTATTTTTGATAGTGGGCATATCATTTGCAGTGTCTATACAATGAATAAAGGGGTTTTATCTAGTTTACCCGGAGTTTCTTTTCACAATTGATTTGAAATGTGATAAGTCTACCCATGTAGACCAAATGAATTTTAGCCTTTTATCTGATAGGTTGTCGCTTATAGTTAAGGTATGATTTAAATATTAATTTTATTTCGCTTGAATCTTGATGCCCTTCTTGCAATCATTGCATCCACAAGGTTTAAATCATATTTAAATCTTTTTTCAGGATTTCCTCGAGATCGAGCTTTGAGAGCTCAAGGTTTATATAGCATTATTGGGAAATAGAAAAGGAAAATGGTATATTTTTATGTTAATTTTGGGGAATATAAATATTTAAGTTTTATGCCTTTATGTTTTAAGGCTATTGAGTAAGGAATGATTGTGAAAATATTGAATTGTTTTGGAGATATATGTAATTATGGAAATGCGGGTGATTGATAATTTATTATGGATTATAGTTAGAATTAGTAAACTCTGGTATTATGTTATATGGAGATTATGATTATGTTTTCCGCTGCGTATGTTATGTTGATTATGGATATGATCAGGTATAACGCACCGGACCCGGGATTAAGGGTTCGGGGTGTTACAGTCATGAGGTTTGGGAAGAAGGGTAAGTTGAGCCCAAGGTATATTGGTCCGTTTGAAATACTTGAGAAGATTAGGTCAATTGCATATCGGGTAGCTTTACCACCAGTTTTGTACAGAATACATGATATATATCATGTTTCTATGTTAAGAAAATACGTCTCAGATCCTTCCCATATCATCAGTTGTGCAGAATTAGAATTTAGTGATGCTCTGGCTTATGAGAAAGCTCTAATGCAAATCTTAGACAGAAAAGAACATGAGATGCGCAGTAAGAAAATACCACTAGTAAAAGTCTTATGGAAGAATCACGCGGTGGAGGAAGCTTCTTGGGAGCTTGAAAAGGAAATCAGACACAAATACCCACATTTGTTTAGTTGGATATCGTAGTGATTTGTAAAGTTCAAGTAATGGTAGTTTTATATTGTTTAGTATAAGATAATGAATGTATAATTGAATTTTAGATTATAGGATAGGTAGTGTTTTGGTTTTGGGATCTTTTATAAATATAGTTGTAATCTTCCAGAACCCTAAATGTAACCACGGTATTCCTTTGTCATAAGTGAGGGTAAGTAATAAAATAAGTAGCCTATTTTCCTTAATGGATGGTGTTCAATACAGATAATAAATTTCGAACACAAAATTTTATACGGAGGGGAGAATGTAGAGACCCGTAGAATTATGATAATTAAATAATAAAAGAAGAAGGAAAGGAAATTTCAAAAAGGACTTAAAGGGTCTCGTCGATGAATGCAGGACGTCATCGACGAATATTCTACTAGGGATTGTCGACGTAGACACGTGTCTCGTTGATGAGAAGTTACCGAGAGGGGTTTTGGCAGTCTGAAATTCGTCAATGAGAGGTTCATGTTCGGCGATGAACTTCTTTCATGGACTCATCAATGAGATGATGTGTCTCGTCAACGAATCCAAGTCTATAAGTAAACCAAAAACCATATTTTTCGTAGAAAACCGCGCAGGAACTCTCTCTCTCTCTCTCTCTCTCTCTCTCTCTCTCTCTCTCTCTCTCTCTCTCTCTCTCTCTCTCTCTCTCTTTCTCTCTAAAAACTGACCGCTCCCCTTCTCTCTTTGATTTTGTCCCTATTTCTCATTGGTTCAATGATCCGAGGCCACCACGACACCCCTGGGAAAATTCTCTTCAAGTCTGCCGGAGTGGATCGTTGGTGGGGCTGACTTGAACTCCATCCCAAATTTAGGGTAAGGCTTTTTATTTAGTATTTTCCTTTCCCATAGTTGTAGAAAATGTAGTAGTTAAAGAAATACTGAAGTTTTGTTTAGGGAGATGCTGTTTTCAGGATATTAAATATGGAACCCTGTGGGTGCAAGACTAGACTTTGTAGGGGTTTTTTAGAAACCAAGTAAGGGAGATATAGAATGCTAGGAATTTTAGCAAGGTTATTAGAAAATTTGGTATATATATATATATATATATGTCAATTTATCATCCAGTTTTTCCAGAATGTGAGTTTTTATTATTTGTGAGGCCTGAGTGGATATTTGCCTGATATGGAATTTATATAGTTTATCCAGAATATCATGATTTGCAGTATATACATATATAGACAGATATTTACCCGACAAATACTTACTAAACAAGTATTACAGATATTTTTCAGACCAGTATGTTACAGTAATTACAGAATGCCATGTTTCCTAAAACCATAACACTCATATTTTGCAGATTATATAGTCGGATATTACAGTCAGACATACAGTTATAACAGTCAAATACTACAGTTATGTTATTCATATATTACAGTATTTCCAGTTCAGATTTATAGTGTTATGGTTATTTTGGAAACATGATGAAAACAGTAGGGTAATTATAGTAATAGTATATATACAGTATCAGATCCCTAATGAAATATTTTAGACAGATTTAGTCAACAGAGCACGATACCGTTACTATTTTTAGATCAGAGTGCAACCACATATCTCAGATAGTATGTGGATTCTGTCAACCACGCGCGATGTAACACCCCGACCCCGAGGGGCCTGGGATATTAACTTTTTACTACTAATTTGCAGCAGAAGCAAAATAAACTCAATTGTTATTAAACCAGAGCGCTAATTATCCATATTACACTCATTTATTTCAAAAAAAGAAAAATTTCACAACATAAATATCTAGCATCATACTAATATTTCTAATCAATCTTTATTTTTCTATTCCCACCCGCGTGCTTGCTAAGCCTGATTTTTGACATGCTCTTTAGAGTTATCTGAAATAAAAATATGATTGGAGTGAGACGACGCTCAGTAAGTAAATAAGATTATTATTAGTGTGTAGCTAAAATAAGCTTAAAAAAAAATTTCGTAAAATAATATTTAATACTATAACTTCAAAACTGCTTTTAGAATAAATATAAATTTAAAATTTACTACATAAAACTTTTACCATCAATTAGAACAGTAAAATTTTATAATCATATACTATAACTGTTAAATTAAACTTTTAACTTTAAAACTGTAAAAATATTTAATGATAAACATACATATACTTTTCCTTATACGTTTTCCTTAGATCGTCATTTAAGTACCAGAATGATCATTTTCATGTAAACTTATACTTTTCTTTCAAATCATCAGTAACTTTGTACATGTAATTAAATATGTATAAACATATATTGTAAAAAAAACCACCCTTAGGCCTGTTTGCCGTAAGTCATGTTTACCCCCATGACTGGATTGTGCGGTCCGAAGACTGGACTTAGCTGACTGGCCGACCAAACTAAATTAACGTACGTAAACTTTAAGTGAGATTTTCCTTATTAAGTCCTGGTCCGGAACTAGGTGTGCACTTAAGATAAATCCACTAACATAAATAACCACTCTGTAAACAGTGTGGGTGCACTCTGATCCGTATAAATTTTAAGTTGCGGTACCGAGCATCTGTAACTTTGAACTTTCGTTGCCATAAGGGGTTTTAAAATCATCTTATTATAATTTATGCAATTTAAAATAATATCGTAAAAATCTCAACTTTACTCATATTTTCATAAAAATGTAACGTAAAAATAAACTCATGCCACACAATTTTCGTGTTAAAAAAATATATAATTTTATTTTTGAATAGAAAGAAATGCTGAAAATTTACCTGAGAGGATTAGAACATTTCTTAACCCAAAAATAGATGCAAGTATATTAAAAATATAACTGGTATAATTAAATACGCGTAAAAATAAACTCATGGAAATTTTGTGGAACTAATTAACATAATTGAAATTTACTTATAAAATAAACTCGGGTATGAATTTTAAATAAAAAAAAAACTAAAATAATCAAAATTTACTTACCTTCTTCCTTACGAACACTGTAACTATCTCTAAGAAATGAGATCGGAAAGAGTAGGTGATTGAGAACTTATTCAAAAATTCTCTCTCCACCACAAATTCTTTCACTCACTAATCCTTCTCTTCCTTGGAAAATTGTTGTGAAAAATGAAGGTTGAGAGCTCCCTATTTATAGGAAAATTTTGGGGAAGAAATAAAATTTATAAAAGTGTGGGGAGATAGGTGAAATTATAATTTTTTTAAAATTAAAGAATGGGCAAGGGATGGGTAAGGTATGGGTTGAGTATGGGATGGGGATGGAGGCCATGTGGGAGTGCTTGCCACCATTCCCATTAAATAATTTTTTAATTAACTACTTACCTAATTAATTAATCAATTAGTTAATTAATTATTTTATTATTTTTCTTAATCATTATTATCATTATTATTATCATTGTTATTACTTTTAAACTATTTTTAGTATTTATTTATTTTATTATTTATTTTTTCAATAAGAATTAAATTTAAATTTTAAAAACTCATGTGGGCCCCACATGGTCTTGTGGGCCCCACACAACTTCAAGACCCAAATGGATCCTACGTAACTCCAAAAATCCTCATACAATTTTATGAGCCCTACACAGCTTCGAAACTCGTGTAAACCTCCACACGGCTTCGGGACTCATGTGGGCCCCACACAGTCTTGTGGGCCCTACATAGGATACCTATATTATTATTATTTTATCATATATTTTTGCAAATTATGTCAGTCAAAACATTATTTTATGTACTTATTTACGTGTACAAACAATGTCTATTCTGTTTATCCTATGAAATTCCATTTTGACCAGGCTGACCTCCAGGGAGCGACTGAGCCGCAATGGTCTCTGAGCACTCGTTAAGACAAGGTCTTTCTTAGGCATCAAACATAGAATCAAGGATCCTATAGAAAAACACTTCTGTATTTATATTAACTTAATGACCATTTTTATTATTTTATTATTATTGTGCTTTAATTATATATATATATATATATATATATATATTTTTTGTTGGGTCATCACACGCGAAGTGTTTGTAGTCTCCCCAGAATTATAGGTTGAGGGGGTCCGGTTTGACGAGGTATTTTTCCAGTTATGTGCTTAGGAGAGGACATAGTTTGGCTAGACTGAGGATGGGTAGAGTACACTTGACTTACCTGGTAGGCCAATCAAAGTTAAGTCCAGCCTACGGGCCGCACAACCTTGTCGTGAGGGGTTAAAACATGACATATAGTTTTTTCAGGGAAAAATCTCAGAGATATATATATATATATATATATATATATATATATACAGATTTACATAATTTAATAAATATAGTATGATATTAGAAGTATGAGAAGTAGAAAACTCAGATGATACAGTTATGTTCCTGTGATAGTCTATACTTGTGTAGTTGGATGCTAGACAATTCATCCCTAAAATAATGTCAAATCTATGTATATCGAAGATAATTAAAATAGCAGGCATCCTTTTCCCCTAAATCTCAACTGGGAAGTCTCTAGCCACCTTACTACATACAACAACTGAACTTGTCGACATGGACACACCTAACTCAACGCCTAACGACTCAGCCTCTATTTAACATACTTTAACAAACCCTCTAGATATAAATGAGTGGGTTGCACCTGAATCAAAAAGCACAACAACTTTGTTGGAAAACATATAAATAATACCTGTAACTACATCCCTGCATGCTCGACGTCACCCAGCATCATAGAGTACACATGTGCCTGGGCTGTATTCCCATTATGACCACCTCGGGGTGCCTGATTCCCTCTCCCATATTGCTACTAGTGAGGTGCATATTCACTGTCGTGGGACAATCCCACACCTGATGCCCTGCTACACCATAGCGATAGCAAACCACCGTTCCAGCCCTACACTCGCCCCAATGCTTCTTTTGGCATTTAGGACAAGTGGCACTCTGGGAACTCCCCTACGAGGCTTGAGATCCTAACACCTGTTGCTAGCCCGATGAACTACCAGGTCATTTCTAGGAGTTCTGCCTAAAGCTGGACCAATAACTCTAAGGCAAGGACCTCTTCTTCTGATTTGCCTCCCCTCCCCCCCTCCTGAATACTGGCCCCCGCCGCCATAGCTCTGTCCACTAGCTTAGTAAAGCTCTGGACCAATAACGCCACCACCTGCACACATATTGCCTATCTCAGCCCTCTCTCAAACATTCAAGCCTTCTTCAGCTCATTCGGGACCATATGTGGAGTGAATCGAGATAGATCCACAAATCGAGCCGCATACTGCTGCACCGACAAGGACCCCTGCATCATATGCAGAAATTTCTCTTCCTTTGCCTCTCTAGTGGCAACGAGGTAGTATCTGTTGAAGAAGACTTCCCTGAAATGGCTCTAGGTAACAGATGCATACCATGGTCGTTGTTCCTCCACCAACTTAGCCAATCTCCACCATCTCTTTGCTTCTCCCACTAGGTGGCAAACCTCACTTTCTCCTCCTCTGTCCATTCTAACACCCCTAACGGTTCCTCTATCTCCTGAATCCAGTCTTCCACCACAATCGAGTTCGGTCCTCCCAAGAATGCCGATGGGTTCATTTGAGAAAACTATTGGAATGTGCAGCCTTTATCAGCCGCTACCTGACCATGTTCATGCTAATCCCTCCAAATTTCCTTCCTAGCCTAGTGTGCTATACTACACAGCACAGCCAAGGCTTCAACATCATCTTTGTTGGAGGCATCCACATGATTGTCCCCTCCAGACATAACCTTCTTTCCTCTGGGTTCCATCTTGAAGATAGGATAGAAACCAACTTAGAAATTCCACATTTATCAAGGCCGATGCAAGTATGTAATGAATAATAACTAAAACATACAAATTTGAAGTTTAAAGAAATCACTTATACATTACTGCTACAAAACTGCCAAGGTATCGACCCCTAATCATGACGCTAACACTACATACATACTTTTCCAACCTATCATTCCTAATCCTAAATTTCTAAGCTCCAGTCCCTCAACCTAGAAACAAAACCATCAATGGATTTACCGTGGTTTTCCTAAAATCGTCATTCTAGGAAAAGCATAGACCACCGTTGAAAGATCACCGTCCCTAAGCTTCTAGACTAAAACTCCACTTATCTTACCCATTCTTATCCTTAAATTATCTCAACCTATACTATGGTAATTATCACTAACAAAGTTTGCAGAACCTAGAAAACCTAGGCTCTGATACCACCTGTAATGCCCCGACCTGCCACGTGGGCTCGGGGTGCTACTTTAGTGACGTCTGTGTACCTGATACCATCTCATAACAATAAACATGTAGTAGAAGTAATGAAACATTCTCCATATATACATTACCAGAGTTCTAAGTTCTTCCATACATAAAGGTTTCCCAAACATTCATATTACAATCCAACCCAAAACTGGACAACTAGTTCAATCCAAACAACCATAATACATATCCATTAACTTACAACATAACTTACATACATCTAAGATCATACAGATCTTCCCAAAAATACTATTCTAACTTTCACCCCCCTGACGCTACTAAGCATGATACCTGTTATTTCCTAAAAATATGATTTGTATATTAGGGTGAGACACTTCTCAGTAAGAGTGATCAAGCTAATATCAGTGTGTGGGCAACATGCATTAGTTTTTACAGAAAACATTCATTCTTCATTTAATAGAAAATAGCCGTCTTTACATCATACGTACTTACATAGTTGAAAATACTTGTTTTATTTTCATGACATAAAAAGTTCATTAATCACATAACATCATTTACATAAATATACGAATATACATAAAAGATACCTCCTAGGACCAACCACCATGTATAAACCCCCGTGGTCAAGGTTGTGCTGCCTGAAGGCTGGACAAAGCATAGGGTGATCAACCCAGACAAAGTCAAACATTCATCCGTGTTTAACACCGTCCACGCAGGCATCCACAATTTCTTGCATGCTCTGATTGCCCTACCATGTTCTGAAAGTCCGGGCTTCTAGGTAAGCTACACCCTCTACCGAGGCTAATCGGCTGAAACCACCCACACTACTCTTGAAGTACAGTGTGGGCGCACATGGCCACATGTATAATTCCTAACAACGGTACCGTGCTCATAACATAATGGTCTTCAGGGTTCCTAAAGCATATTATGCAATTTGATTAATAAAATCCATATTTTATATTTATTTCATATAAAACCTGTCATTTAAAAACCTTTAACCCTCGGTCGTCATATAAAACTCAGCTCACAACCGTTAAACATAATCCTGGCCCTTGAGGCCGAAAACATAATCCTGTACTTTCATAACCGGTTCCAGTATTTCACAAACATTCATCATTTTAGCTACCAAAGAGTACATACATATCATTTGTCTACCACACAATTTCCTGTACTTTGAATATAGCCCGTAGGCAACCAAGAAAACATAGCATATACGGTTTAAAACATAATACCGAGCTTCCCACCATTTGTTTATACTGAAAATACCATAACATATATCGTAAGCTTGAAAACGGATCCTTTGAACGGTCGGTTTTAGAAATCTCAACTGAAAACATAAATATACTTACTTCATTAACATTTCAAATGATTCAATTTCATTTAAAAAAAAAACTGACTTAACTTAATCCCCTTACCTATTTCTGAAAAAGAATCTGAAATGCTCGAAAACTAAACCCTAGTTTTTTTTTCGAGATCAAGAATCCACTCTGCTAGGATTGTAGATATTCATTCCCTGATCCTCGTGACAACTTTCGATTGTCCATTCGGGTGACGAACGGCGAAGAAACTGAAGAGAGAGAGAGAGAGAGAGTATGGTTCGTGATTCTAGAGAGAGAGAGAGAGAGAGAGAGAGAGAGAGAGAGATTTAGCTTTCTTAATGAAGAAGTAAAAAAAAATTCTATTTATAGACTCTTGACCTGGTCAAATTCATCGACGAAGTGGCACCTTCGTCGACGAGCTGCAAAAAGGTCGTTCGTCGACGAAAGAAGGGCTTCGTCGACAAACCCTAAACCAGACATTTTTGGCCATTCTAAATCTCTTTGTCGACGAGATACTAAATTTTGGTGACGAACCACATAAGGGCCTTCGTTGACGAGAACCTGGACCTCGTCGATGAAGCTTGTTGCTCTACTTTTGAAATTCTCCCTTCTTATATAATTTTCCTTATTTTTTTGGGTTCGAGTCTCTACAACTATCCTATGTTTTACTTGATAATTATTATATTGTTAAATATTACTAAAAAACCTGTGTGGCATGAGAAAGGATTTTGATTACTGCAAAATCAATATGTGAATATATTATATGATGAGACGTGATTTATGTTGAGATAAAAACATATATGTTTTAAATAAATATGTCGATATGAGATATGTACATATATGTTTTACACTGATATAACGATATGAGTTATATACAGATATGTTTAATACAAATATGCTGAGATGAGATATATACAGACTAGTTTTATCAGATGTGATGAAATGTGATATATATATATATATACGCGGATTTCATTGATATGTTAAAATGAGATATACACAGACATGATGAGATATACATAGACATGATGAAATAAGATGAATAGCCATGAGTTACAGATGAGATGTGTTATTCACACATGGATACTCATAAGCTTGAGCTTGTTTATGAGAAATGAAAGCTCTTGGAAAAATATTATTATGTATACTGATTGGTGAAAATGGGAACCCGGTTGGTTAATGATATGAGAGCACGGTACCGTTGCAAGTGATTGAGTTAGTGCAACCACACTGCTCAGTAAGCATGTTGGTAATGGTAGTCGATTAAGCCTGCGAAGAGATGTTGACCACCCTTTGGGTCCAGACCAGGCTGTGGTGGGCTAATCGTAATATAGACAAGGTATTTTGATCAAACTTGGTAGGCCAGCCACAGTTAGGTCCCGCCTTCGGGCCGCATAACCCGGTCATGTGGGGTAATTACATTATGGTGATATGAATGGGTTCTTCATTACAGACACGATACAATCATGACTATATTTTGACAAATATGTTTTTTGTACACAAAAATATTTATTGAGTATGATTGTATTTTTGAGAAAAATATATGGATGCAAATGTATATACATTTATAAGTACAGTTTCATGATTTGGCTATTAAATTAATATTTATATGGGTATGTTATGATAAACTCAAACTCATTTGCCACACATTAATAATAATTTATTCCCACTTACTGAGAGGTGTCTCGCCCCCAAAGATTTTAAACATTTCAGGAAATTCAGGCAGCCAAGCAGAGCAAGCTCCCAAATAGAGGCGACGTAGTTCCTATAGTTCAAGGTATATGTATTTATTTTTGGGAGTTATATGTATTTCTATGGAAACTCTAGAACTTTGGTACATAAGGATTAGAAGTATTATGCTTCTCCGCTGCATCAACTTTGATGATGATATTATTGTAATAGAGATGTATGGTTATATTATATATATATATATATATATATATATATATATATATATAATGGTTGAAAAATCAAGACGTCACTGTTTGGCATTGGAGCCTAGGTTGCTAGGTTCTGCAGACTTAAGTGGATACAATAGCAGTGTATAGGAATGGATCTTAATGAGGGTAGGAAATGGGTAGAGTAAGAATCTAGTAAGTCATTATTGGAAGCTAGATAGAATCTTGGGTTTTGCTTTTGAAGTTTGGAAGCGGAAATCCATTGACGGTCTTTTGTGATTTTTCTATGACGACGCTAGCCGGAAAATTATGACAAACCATTGATGGTTTTACTTTTGTGCAGAGAGACTAAGACTTGGGATGTTAGTGGGTGGGAAAAGGCCAAAAAAAATTTTGATGTTCAAATTTTCCTTAGATTGATGATAGTGCTCCTCACATTAAGAAATTAGAATTCTAAAATTGTTTTTATTCTATTTTCAAGATGGACCCTGAAAATAGCAACAACCATGCTGGAGGTGGTGATGATACGAGGCCTTCTAGTATGGACAACAACGATTTTGATGCAGTCTTACGTAGTGTTGCTTAGCAGGTGATGGCTGAGATAGCACAAAGTTTTAGGGAGCAGGGTCACCTGCTAGTGGACAAAGGCTGCACTATAGAGCAGTTCACCCAAATGAATCCTCCAGCCTTTTTAGGAAGTGTAGGCCCAACTATGGTAAAAAACTGGATACAAGAGATTGAAAAGATCCTGATAGTACTACGATGCACCGACAAGAAAAGAGTTTTGTATGCCACGTTCAAACTAACAGGGGAGGCTGAGCTTTGGTGGTCTATAGTGAGGCTCTTGGAGGAGCAGACACCTATACTAATATCCCTGACTTAGGGAAGGTTTAAGGAGATCTTTTTTTACCGTTATTTTCTCGCCTCCATTAGAGATGCAAAGATGGAGGAGTTTTTGAATCTGACTCACAGACATCTGACAGTGCCACAGTATGCTGCTAGATTTGTGGAGCTGTCTCATTTTTCCCCATTCATGATCCTAGATGAGTTCAGGAAGGCATAGAGATTCGAAAAAGGGCTGAGATAGTAGGTGTATGAGTAGGTGGCAGTTCTGTAAATACAATATTTTTCTGAGTTGGTGGATAAAGCTACCATAGCCGAAGCCAGTTGGCAGAGGGGTACGGGAGGTCAGAGTTAGAGGAAGAGGCTTGCACCTCCTATTTTTTTGGTGAGCACTAGTTAGGGCCTATGGAGGAGATATGATGTGGGCCTATGACAAGTAGTGGGACACTGAGTTCCTCAGGGCAATCCAGCACCTCCTACTTGCCCTCGATGCTACAAAAGACTTTCAAAAGAGTGTCAGGTTAGGGTAGTCACCTACTACCAATGCAGACTGTAACGACCTGCTTAATTTCCAAATTTCTTTAAAAAATATAATAATAAAATCAATATCACATATTTCAGCTCAGCAGAATCATAATCCGCCTGGACCCGTGGGTACCAGAGATACATCAAAACAAAAAACGGAAGCCTAAGCAGCAGGAAACATACAATCACAATATTATAAATTCGAAACATCCATCACATTACTATAAATACCAGAGCCACTACATCCACTGTATTTCAGTATATACATCCCAAAACAAAATCTAGGGACATTTCTCACAAAAATCCAACAGTCCCTACTAAAACTTACCCTTCAAAAAGGGCAGACAACAGCTCTAGATTAGCGGGGCTTTTCCCGTTCTCTTATCTGGGGCTCCTGAAAAGTTTATAAAATTTTGGGGTGAGACACCTCTCAATAAGGGAAATAAACTAATACCAGTGTGTGGCAACATGAGTATTTCGTGTTATACATACACCATAAACAATATATTCAGTAACTATTTGTCAAATCTGGGAAAACATATATATATCATCATAAACATGGCAGAATATACTGCATTTTCATAAACATATCTCATCTCATATAATAATAATACAAAAACATTCCTGGTAGGTTAGCTGGCTCTTGTCATGTATTACCCCCACATGACTGGGTTGTGTGGCCTAAAGGCGGGACCTGACAATGGTTGGCCGACCACTGCCAAGTCAAAAGTACAGTCTGTAAGTCTGATGGGTCTGCCAGACTTGGTCCGTACACCAAGGGCGCTCACACACTTCTTAAAACCACATCGACCATCCAATCTCACACCACTTCGTACAGCGGCGTTAACACAAATATCATGATCACGAAAACCGTGGACACATAGCAACGGTACCATGCAAGTGCTAGCCTAGACCAAGCCAATCAGGTTCTGATATCATATAACATACTGAAACTGTGATACATGGATATCTCATATCATTAATTATCAGATCAATCATATCATTTTGCATATACACGTATATCATGAAAATCATCGGCCCGTACGCCGGTATTTCACATTTTACCATAGGTCGGCCCGTACACTAGCAAATTGTAGCACAACCCGTACGCTGGAAATCACATCCATAGCTCGGCCAGTATGCCAGCAAATCATATACATATTCTAGCCCGTACGATGGAAAATCATATACACAGCACGACCCGTACGCCGGTAAAATATATAAAAATCTTGGCCTGTACGCCGGTTTTCCATTATAAAAATTCATATCATAATCACATTTCCAGAAATCAGTATTTCACAATAATTTCTACTCATGGCACACTAACAGGTTTTCACATATTCAACATACCATCATTTTAACAGTATTTCCCAAATATAAATCATATGTATAAACATACTTACTTTCCAGAAATCAAATGCTATATATATATACATACATTTTCTTAAAAAGAACTAACTTAGTTTATCCCCTTACCTGATTCCTGAAAAGCCCCTAAGAAAATCTACCCTGCACCCGCAGGGTTCCCAACTCGACACCTTGGAAACAACATTCCCCAGAACTAAAGTTTAGTATTTCTAAGCATATAACACATCCTACAATTGCCAAAAATTTAAATATTGAGTATAAAGTCTTACCCTAGATTTGGGATAGTTTCCACCTCAGTCCCACCGACGATCCGCTCTAGTACACTTGTAGAGAACTTCGCTAGGAGCGTCGTGGTAGCTTCGGATCGTCGATCCGGCGATTGGCGGGGCCGAAATCGAAGAGAGAAGGGAGAGGGACCGTAGGAGAGAGAGAGAGAGCACTGAAATTTTTTAAAAAATCCAAGTTTGCATTATTTATAGGGTCAGATTCGTCAACGAGTCCTTTAGTAAATTCGTCAACGAACCTTACCCTTCGTTGACGAAATTCAGAGTAGCCCAAAACCTTCACTCGGTATTTTCTCGTCGAGGAAATGGGACCTCGTCGACAAGATCCTGAAGACCTTCGTCGACGAATCCCTGTATTTGTCGACGAAGCCTGGTAGTTTCCTGAAATTTTATATTCTCCAAAATGCAATGTCATCGATGAACACTTCGCGTTCGCCAATGAAGCCTACTGCCTCCTTCTGTTACTGATTCCATTTATCTCCCTCATTATTATTTAAATACTATTATTCTTCGGGTCATCACATAGACGGTTGGGCCATATGGCGAGGGATTGTTGTGCGCCCTCGAGCTATGCGCCTACTCCTAGACCATAGCAAGGAAATTACCCAGCACCCCAAGGTGACCAGCTGAGGAATACTGCCACGACACGAATCTATGTGCTAACCCTAAAAGACGCAAAGGTAGTAGGCGACATGGTGACAGGTATCATTTATATTATTTCATATAAAGCTACTATTTTGTTTGATTCAAAAGCGACACATTCTTTTGTGGCTCAAGAGTTTGTTAAGTTATATGGGATAGAAACTCAACCACTAGATGTTTGTCTATCAGTGGCTACACCGTCGTTGTAGTATAGTGGTGAGTATTCCCGCCTGTCACGCGGGTGACCCGGGTTCGATCCCCGGCAACGGCGCCAAAAACTTGACTCACTCGAAAAATGAGCAACTCAAAAGCTATCCCAAGTATAGGAGTTCTATCGTGTAATATTAAGCCTAAGGGCTAGATCGTCTCCTCAGGGAATGCGTTTTAATTTCAAATTTTACGTTCGTCCAATCGAAAACAAAAATGCACTGAACTCAGTTCAGATTCGGGTTTTCAAGATTGTGGAAACTTAAATGAAAACACAAATTAAAGTCCTAAAACTAGCATGCACGGAATTAAATAACCATAATAAAAACCCTAATCTACTTAAGGAAACACTAGAGCATACTAACTAAAAATGGAAACCTTAAACATGGAATTAAAAATACGCAACCACAATCACAATTTAAACACGAAACAAACAAAACTCTAAACCTAGCATGCAATGAAATTGAGAGCAAAAACAGAAACTCTAATCTACTCAAGGAAACATTGGGACACGCGTTAATTAAAAATGGCAACCTAGAACATGGAATTAAAAACACACAATGGAAACTAAATTAGACACACACTAAAAAAAACAACCAAACCTACTAAAAATCGAACCTTTAGCACAATTAAGAGATCAAATCAAGACTCACAATTTAAATGTAAACATGAACTCAATGGAAATTTAAAAGACATAAACAATAACAGAACACAATAAAAACACAACCTTTACTAATCATAGACCCTAACTAAATCGAATTTCGACAAAAAAAATATCTGAATTTAATTAAGAATGCTAAATTAAAATAACTATCAATTAGATAAACAAAGAGATTAATTTAACAATAATGAAATACTCAACATTACTCAACTTAAACAAAAAGAAAGAAAACTCCAATAACATTAAAAAAAACTAAAATTTCTTCAATATTCCAAGATTCAAAGAAAAGTAAATAAAAAAAAGAAAGAAAGGAAAAGAGAGAGAGAGAGAGAAACAAATCCACGGAGCTGTGAAGTTGCTGCTGTGCTTGGGAAGTTGCTGCTGCGCTTTGGTGGTCCTGCTATGGAGTCGGCTAGTGTTCTGCTGTGCTTGGGGATTGCTGAAGATGGTGGAGGAGGCTGGCCGTACTGCAAGAGGGCAGAGGAGGCCAAGCGAAACAGAGGAAAGGGGAAGAGTGAGGGAGGAAAGACAAAGGGAAGGAAGAGAGACAAGGGGAGAGAAGCATAATTGAAAAGAACAAAAAAAACAAACTAAAGAAGAAGAAGAAGAAGAAGAAGAAGAAGGAGAAGAGGAGAATGGGGAGCCATGGGGGCTGCCTATGCAGGAAGAGAAAGAGAAGGGTTAAATAGGATAGGGGGGGAAAGCCCTCGACCCGAATAGGAAACCCGAATTGCTATATTTTTTCATTTTTTTCATTCTCTGTTCATCGCAAATATGATTCTTTTGTAACCCGTATCTCACAAAACTCAAAACACAAAAGTTGGAGATAATCCTTTCCTTTTTCTCCAAAAATTTGAATCGTCTCGATCAGAGCTCGAATGGAAAAGTTATGTACAAAATACGAACAGGTGTCGGTTTTGATTCCCGGGAATTTTCCTGCGACAAAAAATTACCAAAACTTCATAAATAGTGCAATAAAGTTCAAGAATGATGATTTTGGCATTTTATTAAAATATTGGATAATTTTAGATATTTAATTAAAAATATAAACGGTAAAGCCCGGGTTAAGCGTCAAATTACGCAGTTTTGACGCGTAACCACACCCCCAACTAACGTTTTGCTAGTCTCTAGCAAATGACGTGAATGAATTTCAGGGCGGTGCCTACAACTACAAACTCCAATAATCATGAAATCAATGCACATGCGACAATATTATACCACTTCACATACAAGAATACTACTGAATTTCACACAGGCTCGTTCATATTCAATACATACGACTCCAAAGCACGTCACTCATGCAAGTTTCATCATTTATTTGTGATTTGAAAGCAGTATACTCACATAAAGTTAATCAGTGGCACATTCAGAGTTAATGCAATCATATAAGTTCGAGTATAAACGGGTAAACTCTCGAGATGTGTGTGATGTGTGTGACTCAGTACACCTAGGACGCCAGTGGACACCTACAGAACTGTCGCTTTGACTCGGCCTAACTGGTATACCCTCAAAAACACTCAAAGAAAATGGGTTCACTCATCATATGTGAGGAGGAGTGTCGCGATCAAACATCCCACATATTAAAAGGAACAACACTAAGTATATGGAGTGGACTAGTCAGGAAAGGATCTAGCCTATCTATGAGGTGTCGGGTCCTTCACCCTAGCATCTTCTCACCTAGTCGCCATATCCAACTGAGACCACCCTAGATCAACTTACTCACAAACTTGTCGTGAATGCATCTGAGGCATTAATCAGTTGAAGAATCTTCATACGTGGAAAATATGTGTCGTCCTTGACTTTTTGTGATATGTATTTGGGCCGGCATTGACATTTCATTTCATGCGCATGTGTATTGCTTATTCTTTGTTTTGCTCATTCTTCATTTTTTGTCGTTTCTTGATCAATTAGGACAATCATAACACTTCTTTTGTAATCTTCATACCATCAATAGAAATTGAGCTCGAATAGTGGTCTATGAACTAAGTCTATCTCTAGGGGTGGCTCAGCCTTCACATCTTGAGTAGGCTACAAGACCTAAGTTTCTATCTCCCCACTAGGTGTCACCTCTAGGCTAGCAAATCAAAAACAGAGACTAGTGTACAAGGAATCATCCAGAAAAAGAGAATTGAGTTCTATGAACTCTGATTTGATATTAACGTTCAAAAGGACGATAAATAGCTCAAGGATATCTCACAAGGTGTCATAGTCTCCACGGATGCTCTCTCAGTGCTCACAAGGAACCCTAAGTGCAATGAATCATGTGAATGTGTTTATTCAGCCTCGTGAGATGCATGTAGATACAGAAAATTATATAACCAAATTAACACAAATGTACTACCAATCGATTCTTCATGGAGTCATAAGATCATATAGAGAGAAACTACGCATGATTGACTAAAGTGTGTCATTCATAAGTTATGCATGAGTATGTGAAGCGTATACACAGTGTTAAGCATGACATAGTGCAATGTAATTCCTCAGTGCTCCTCCTTTCTTTCTCTCTTTCTTTGATTTTTTTTTATTTTTTTTTTATTTTTTATTTTTTGATTTTTTTTTTAAAACCCAATACGTGTACGTGCACAGTGTCACATGCGAATGCTCATCCCCCCCAACTAAAGTGGAATATTGTCCTCAATGTGAAAGCATAGGGGAAATAGAAAATACTGTGCACGGGATAAGTAAGGCGTACCTGAGTGGCGAAATAATGGAAAACAAATATCGAACTACGAGAAAATAGACCTGAAAACTAACTAAAAATAAAATAAAAGGAAAATAAGGGAAAAAAAACATCACAATTGTCTTGGCGGAGGCTCTGGAGGAATTTCGTCTGGTGGCCGCAGGTCTATAAATTGCACCGGCGGTTCTCCAAATTTAAGCCGCCACAATCGATCAGTCGTCATACCTGCACGAAAATCAACCTCAAATGAATTAATGCGTGTGAAAATACCAAACAATTTGTGTGCAGGTCGACCCTCTTGTGTTGACAAGAATGGGTCTTTATTCAACATCGTTTCCAAGAAATTTGCTTCTTTACGAGCTAACGATTGAGAGCAAGTGATCGGAATAATTACCTGCAGTTCTTCAAAAGCATTAACATTAAAGGTTTTACCTGGTGATTTGAAAATTATATGCTCACCAGACTGGTCACCCTCTTTATCAGGTGTACATATCATCATACCACTGC
Organism: Malania oleifera; assembly: GCF_029873635.1. Taxonomy (NCBI): domain Eukaryota; kingdom Viridiplantae; phylum Streptophyta; class Magnoliopsida; order Santalales; family Ximeniaceae; genus Malania; species Malania oleifera. The sequence goes on along the minus strand of NC_080427.1, from coordinate 38,639,146 downwards.
AAGAGTCTACCTCCACACTAGGCTCCTTAACATCTGATTCAGGCGAGAGTGACGGTTTCATTGTTTCTGAGCTCGGAGCATGAGGTACCACAGGTTGGTACTCCGTATGAGTATCAGTCTCCTCATCAACTAACTGCTTCGCTTCTAGCCCCGTTTCCTCTGATTTTTCTTTGAATTCATCTATTTCAACCGTAACTTCCGGTGCTGGGACAACTGTTTGCCCGGCGATGAGCATTTCAGATTGGGGATCGTCTTTCTCGCTACTGAAGGTGATGGTGGCCTCTGCTGTCTCAAGAGAAACATCATGTATTTGTTGTTGCGATTGCTGGTACTCTTGAGAACTAGGCTGAGGTTCCGCGAGTGATTCCTCATTTTCTAAGATGTCCAACTGTGTGCTTATTGCATTAATGGTATCCCGTAATTCATTATTATGATCGACTTGAGTTTGCATGAACTGCTGGAGCATGTTCACCATCTGAGTTATGCTATCCTCCAGAAATTCCGACAGCGTACAACTCTGAGGGATCTGTGGTGGCTGGTATTGAGGCGGAGGAATATCCGGGCATTTTGGTGGTTCATATGCATCACCACCACTAATTGTGCTGATAGGATGTGCAGTCATGGGTGCCTGAGTGTATCGTGTGTTGCACTGTGGGACATTGTCAGCTAAGTAATCAAAGAATGATAATACCTGATCTGGATCCTCGCTGACGAGCTCTCCATTAGACATAGTTTGGACAAAACACTTGCAATTAGGGGTAAAAGCAGTATAAAAACAATCAGCTAACCTCCATAAGTCGAACCCATGATGTGGACAAGTGCTTAGTAGATCCTTGAATCGCTCCCAGCAAGCCCGAAATGTCTCGTCATCCTGCTGCACAAAATTAAGAATCTGTTCCTACAAAAATTGAGTTCTCTGTGAGGGACAAAATGCATGCAGGAATTCACGCTCCATATCAACCCAATTAATGATAGAGTGCGGTCTTAAGGAACGAAACCAAATTAGTGCCCTATCCTACAAAGTAGCAAGAAATAAATTCAGTCTAGTAGATTCGTCAGCTCTAGCATGAGAGAAAAACATATTGCAGGTTAACTCAAACTCTGCTAGATGCTAATAAGGGCACTCAGATTTCGTCCCGTAGAACTCAGGTAGCAATGACGTCCTCCCGCGCTGCATCATGAAATTAAGCTCGTCATAAGGCAAAACAGTGGAAGAGGATGTAGTGGCATATTCAAGCTGCAAAAAGTCCATTATCGTGCGCGGTGCAGGTGCAGCCATTTTTCAAAACTCAAAAAAAATTTCTGTTTTTATTTTCTGCTTTTTTTTTCTTTTTTTATAAAGCTAATAAAAATGACGAGAAAAACATAAATTTGAGACTAAAAACGACATTCCCCGGCAACGGCGCCAAAAACTTGACTCACTCGAAAAATGAGTAGCTCGAAAGCTATCCCAAGTATAGGAGTTCTATCGTGTAATATTAAGTCCAAGGGCTAGATTATCTCCTCAGGGAATGCGTTTTAATTTCAAATTTTACGTTCGTCCAATCGAAAACAAAAATGCACTGAACTCAGTTCAGATTCGGGTTTTCAAGATTGTGGAAACTTAAATGAAAACACAAATTAAAGTCCTAAAACTAGCATGCACGGAATTAAATAACCATAATAAAAACCCTAATCTACTTAAGGAAACACTAGAGCATACTAACTAAAAATGGAAACCTTAAACATGGAATTAAAAATACGCAACCACAATCACAATTTAAACACGAAACAAACAAAACTCTAAACCTAGCATGCAATGAAATTGAGAGCAAAAACGGAAACTCTAATCTACTCAAGGAAACATTGGGACACGCGTTAATTAAAAATGGCAACCTAGAACATGGAATTAAAAACACACAATGGAAACTAAATTACACACACTAAAAAAAAAACCAAACCTACTAAAAATCGAACCTTTAGCACAATTAAGAGATCAAATCAAGACTCACAATTTAAATGTAAACATGAACTCAACGGAAATTTAAAAGACATAAACACTAACGGGACACAATAAAAACACAACCTTTACTAATCATAGACCCTAACTAAATCGAATTTCGACAAAAAAAAATATCTGAATTTAATTAAGAATGCTAAATTAAAATAACTATCAATTAGATAAACAAAGAGATTAATTTAACAATAATGAAATACTCAACATTACTCAACTTAAACAAAAAGAAAGAAAACTCCAATAACATTAAAAAAAACTAAAATTTCTTCAATATTCCAAGATTCAAAGAAAAGTAAATAAAAAAAAAGAAAGAAAGGAAAAGAGAGAGAGAGAGAGAAACAAATCCACGGAGCCGTGAAGTTGCTGCTGTGCTTGGGAAGTTGCTGCTGCGCTTTGGTGGTCCTGCTATGGAGTCGGCTAGTGTTCTGCTATGGAGTCGGCTAGTGTTCTGCTGTGCTTGGGGATTGCTGAAGATGGTGGAGGAGGATGGCCGTACTGCAAAAGGGCAGAGGAGGCCAAGAGAAACAGAGGAAAGGGGAAGAGTGAGGGAGGAAAGACAAAGGGAAGGAAGAGAGACAAGGGGAGAGAAGCATAATTGAAAAGAACAAAAAAAACAAACTAAAGAAGAAGAAGAAGAAGAAGAAGAAGAAGAAGAAGGAGAAGAGGAGAATGGGGAGCCATGGGGGCTGCCTATGTAGGAAGAGAAAGAGAAGGGTTAAATAGGATAGGGGGGGAAAGCCCTAGACCCGAATAGGAAACCCGAATTGCTATATTTTTTCATTTTTTTCATTCTCTGTTCATCACAAATATGATTCTTTTGGAGCTCGTATCTCACAAAACTCAAAATACGAAAGTTGTAGATAATCCTTTCCTCTTTCTCCAGAAATTTGAATTGGTTAGATCGGAGCTTGGACGGAAAAGTTATGTACAAAATACGAACAGGTGTCGGTTTTGATTCCCGGGAATTTTCCTGCGACAAAAAATTACCAAAACTTCATAAATAGTGCAATAAAGTTCAAGAATGATGATTTTGGAATTTTATTAAAATATTGGACAATTTTAGATATTTAATTAAAAATATAAACGGTAAAGCCCGGGTTAAGCGTCAAATTACGCAGTTTTGACGCGTAACCAAGACCATAGCAAGGAAATTACCCAGCACCCCAAGGTGACCAGCTGAGGAATACTACCACGACACGAATCTATGCGCTAACCCTAAAAGACGCAAAGGTAGTAGGCGACATGGTGACAGGTATCATTTATATTATTTCATATAAAGCTACTATTTTGTTTGATTCAAAAGCGACACATTCTTTTGTGGCTCAAGAGTTTGTTAAGTTATATGGGATAGAAACTCAACCACTAGATGTTTGTCTATTAATGGCTACACCGATGGGGACCATAGCAGTGTGTAGGAGGGTACTTAGAAATTTTCTTATCAATATTCAGGGGAGGTCACTGCCTGCTAATTTGGTGGTTCTCGATATGCATGGGTTCGACATGATTCTGGGGATGGACTAGCTAGCTACCAACTATGCCGATATTGACTGCCAAAAGAAAGAGGTAGTCTTCATACTGCCAGGGGAGTAGGAATATCGATACATGGGGACGCGCGTACACTCCTCACGGCAGATGTTATCAGTTAATCAGGCAAGGAGATTGCTCTTAGAGGGATGCCAGGGGTACCTAACTTGTGTGAAAGAAGCACTGATAAGGGAATTAAAGTTAGAAGATATCCTGATAGTGAGGGATTTTCTTAATTTGTTTCCAAAGGATTTTTCGAGATTACCTCCTGATCGAGAAGTTGAGTTTGTGATTGATTTACCTCCAGGGACAGCGTCAATCTCTAAGACTCCGTACAAAATGGCCCTAATGTAATTGAAAGAATTGAAAGAACAACTGTAAGATTTGTTGGATAGGGGATTTATCAGGCCTAGTGTGTCATCCTAGGAGCACCAGTACTTTTGGTGAGAAAGGAAGACGGGACGATGAGGATGTGTATTAACTACAAGGAGATAAATAAAGTAATAATTAAGAATAAGTATCCTCTTCCCCGTATTGATGATATGTTTGACGAATTCCAGGGAACGCGGGTATTCTCTAAGATTGATCTTTGATCCGAGTACCATCAGGTGAAGGTCAAGGTGGAGGATGTTCCAAAGACAGCATTTTAGACTTGGTATAGCCATTATGAGTTTTTGGTTATGCTATTCAGACTAACGAATGCTGCTGCTGTATTCATGGACTTGATGAATAGGGTTTTCCATCAGTACGTGGATCAGTTTGTTGTGGTTTTTATCGATGATATTTTGGTATATTCAAGGATCCCTGATGAGCATGAGGTTCATCTAAGGACAAGTCTTCAGATACTGAGAGAAAGGATAATGTATGCTAAATTCAAGAAGTGTGAGTTCTGGTTGGAACAAGTTACATTCCCCAGGCATGTTATATCTAGGGGTGGAATTTCTATGGATACGAGTAAGATTGAGGCGGTAGTGTACTGGGAAAGACCCAAAAATGTGCAGGAAGCAAGAGTTTCTTAGGATTGGTAAGATGCTATAGTCGATTTGTAGAGGGATTTTCTAAATTGTCAGGTCTTTTGACAAAATTGACCGAGAAAAGTGTGAAGTTTGATTGGACCGATGAGTGTGAATACAGTTTTCAAGAGCTAAAGTAGTGACTTGTCACTGCACCGATTTTGACAATACCTTCGGGAGAAGAAGGTGTTTTAATTTACAGTGATATGTCACATAAAGGGCTTGGTTGTGTGCTGATGCAACAGGGGAAAGCGGTAACTTATGCTTCTCGATGACTTAAAGAATATAAGAAGAATTACCTTACCCATGATCTGGAATTAGCAATGGTGGTATATGCATTGAAAATTTGGAGGCATTAACTGAAAGTGCGAAATATTTATAGATCATAAGAGTTTAAAATATTTTTTCACACATAAAGAGTTGAATATGAGACAGAGGAGATAGCTAGAATTGAAAAAAGATTATGATGGTATCATCAGTTAACACCCATGGAAAGCTAATGTGGTAGCCGATGCCTTAAGCCGGAAGTCAGGGAATACCTCAGTATCAGCAATGCTAACCCAACACTAGATTAGGATGGATCTAGAAAGGTTTGGTGTGGAACTAGTAGAGGGGAGCCATCAAGCATTCATTGCAAGTCTAGTAGTTCAGCTTACTTTACTGGAGAGGATTAAGACTGCTCAAATAAAAGATTCATAGTTAGTAAAGATTGTGGATAAAGTGCAGAGTGGGCTGGGTACATATATTAGTATCTTAGATGATGGAGCTTTGAGATTTCGTACCAGACTATGTGTACCTAATGATGCTAAAATTAAAAAAACTATTTTGGATTAGGCACATCATTCCCTCTACATAGTACACCCAGGAAGCACTGAGTTGTATAGAGATCTACGAGAATCTTTCTAGTAAGAGTAATATGAAAAGAGAAATTGCCCGATACGTAGAGCAGTGCTTGACATGTCAGCAAGTAAAGGTTGAGCATCAGAAACCAGCAGGACCACTACAACCACTTCACATTCCTGAATGGAAATGGGATCACATTTTCATGGACATCGTCACAGGGTTGCCACCAGCATTGTATGGGTAAAACGTCATATGGTAGTCGTAGACCGTTTGACAAAGACTGTCAACTTTCTTCCAGTTAGGACTAACTACTCCATGAATAGGCTAGCGAAATTATATATTCAAGAGGCAATTAGACTCCATGAAGTTCCAATTCAGATCCTAAATCGTAAAGAGTAAGAATTATACACAAAAGAATCCTATTGGTAAAAGTATTCTAGTGCAATCGCGCAATTGAGGAGGCTTCATGCGAATTAGAGGAGAAAATGCGTTAGAAATATCCGCACTTGTTCAGTGGGACCCAGAGTTAGACAGGTAAAGGTAAGTAATGGTTTTGGCTTTTTTCTTGAACAGTGTAGGATTGTAATTATATATATGTATTTTTGGTGTTAGGTCATGAATGGTTTTAGGAGAATTTCTATTTATGTGATTGATTGTAATCTTCCAAGACCTCTATTGTAACCACGGTATTCCTCCACCATAAGTGAGAGTAAATAATAAAATTTTATTGGTTTTTTTCCCCAAATGATAGTACAAGCATCAAGTAGCAAATTTCGAGGATGAAATTTTCGTAAGGAGAGGAGGATGTAGTGATCCAAAAAAAAAATATTAAAAATAAATTAAATATATAAATAAAATTAATTTTTTATAATAATTATTATTTAAATAATATATATATTTATATATATTAAAAGAAAGTATCACGATGCTTCTGTGAAGCATCCTTAAATTTCAATTTCAGAGAAGCAAAGGAAGTGCCCCCCCCCCCCAATTGACGAGTTTTTCTTCTCTCATCACACTCTCTCTCTTTCTCTCTCCTTAACCACTCTCTCTCTCTCTCTCTCTCTCTCTCTCTCTCTCCTCAATTTCTTCCTCGATTCTTGACCGATTGAAGAACAGAAAATACCACTAGGTTCTATTCTCGGCCACCAACATTTTAACCGGAGTGCATTCATGATTAGGGCACTGTAGGCACCACTCCTGCGATAAGGTAAACTCTCTCTCTCTCTCTCCTTAATTTCTCTCAAATCTTCAGCCGAATTGACAATCAGACACCACCATAGGTCCCAGCTTCGATTATGAGCAAGTTAATTGTAGCATATTTTTGATTTGGGGATCCTAGGCACCACTCCAAGGCTAAGGTGAGGGGTATAAATTATATAAGTTGTTTTAAAATTAACCGATTAAATTGTAGTATTTGATTATATTAAATTTTTGGAAATATTCCTAGAATTTAATTAAACTGCATGGATTTGATTAAATAGAATTTTTGGGGAATATGTCAGAAATAAGTTAAATTAGAGGGATTTGATTAAATTAGATCTTTGGGAATATTTTGGAATCAGATTAAACTGCAGGGATTTGATCATATTGGTGTTTTTAAATATGTTAGAAATTAAATTTAAAGATGGGAAGTGGATCATACTTGCATTTTTTTGTTAGAATCTAACCGATTAATTAGAGTACATGGGCCTAGGAAATGTTAAAATAATGATAATTTCAGGATAGAACTAATTAAACCAAGGCATGTGAATACATAGATTTGGGTGAATGCCGCGGGTGTTGATTTAGGATCCTTGCAGACACGTCCTTAGCAAACAAGAAAAGGGAATTAAGTTATGTCAGGAATTTTTGGAAATTAATTGATTAAATTAAAGTATGATATGAAAATATTATATGTGATATTCTGACTTATCAGGCATATAAGAAATATTAGTTTTAGGACTATCCTATATTTTACTGGATAATTATTATATTGTTAAATATTACTGAAAAACTTGTGTGGCATGAGAAAGGATTTTGATTATTTCAAAATGAATATGTGAATATATTATATGATGAGACGTGATTTATGTTAAGATAAAAATAGATATGCTTTAAATAGATATGTTGATATGAGATATGTACAGATATGTTTTACACTAATATAACGGTATGAGTTATATACAAATATGTTTAATACAAATATGCTGAGATAAGATATATATAGACTAGTTTTATCATATATGATGAAATGTGATATATATACTGACGCGAATTTCATTGATATGTTAAAATGAGATATACACAGACATAATGAAATATGATGAACAGTCATGAGTTACAGACAAGATGTGTTATTCACACATGGATGCTCATAAGCTTGAGCTTTGTTTATGAGAAAAGAAAGCTTTTGGAAAAATATTATTATGTATACTAAGTGGTGAAAATGAGAACTCGGTTAGTTAATGATATAAGAGCACGGTACCGCTGCTAGTGATTGAGTTAGTGTAACCACACTGCTCGGGTAGCGTGTTGGTAATGGAGGTTGATTAAGCCTGCAAAGAGATGTTGACCACCCCTGGGCCCGGACCAAGCTGCAGTGGGCCAATCGTACTATAGACAAGGTATTTTGATCTAACCTGGTAGGCCAGCCACAATTAGGTCTCGCCTTTGGGCCGCACAACCCGGTCATGTGGGGTAATTACATGACGGTGATATGAATGGGTTCCTCATTACAGACACGATACACTCATTTTATTGAGTATTATCATATTTCCGAGAAAAATATATGGATGCAAATGTATATACATTTATATGAATATGAGTATAGTTTCATGATTTCGCTATTAAATTAATATTTATATGGGTGTGTTATGATAAACTAAAACTCATTTTCCATACATTGATAATAATTTATTCCCACTTACTGAGAGGTGTCTCACCCCAAAGATTTTAAATAATTCAGGAAACTCAGGCAGCCATGCAGAGTGAGCTCCTAAATAGAGGTGACTTAGTTCCTATAGTTCAGGGTATGTGTATTTATTTTAGGGAGTGGGGATATGTTGTATAATCCTTGGGATATCAGTTGGTTTTTTGGGATTTATATGTATTTCTGTGGAAACTCTAGAACTCTAGTATTGTACATAAGGATTATAAGTATTATGTTTCTCCGCTGCATTAACTTTGATGATGATATTATGGTAATAGAGATGTATGGTTATATATATATATATAAAATGGTTGAAAAATCAGGGCGTCACAGTTATAATTCATTATTTTCATATTTCAATATTTTAAACTCAAGAGAGAATTAATCAATTGACCACCACATGGTAATCAAGGTTGAAGGGCTAATTTTAATTAGCCAACTCAAATTAGAAGGCTAGGTAATGTCAAATATAAAAGAATGGGTTTGTGATTTTAATGGATCCACTTTTTTTATGAACTGTGTGTATTGGGATATGAATCATACATTCAACTTTATTTAGAGACAGTTCGTGACATAGTACGTAGCGATTCTCTTGACTGCCTTCTTCATTCAACAAGTATAATTTTCAAAAAAACAAATAGAAACTTATATTATATTCTTTTGAAACTTCTTTGTTAGAAATCTTAAAATGAAATTTAATTTTCAGAAGGGGTGGTAAGGGTCATGGGATATAAAATAGGGTACGTACCTTCCCTTCATATTCTAGATTTGTGGGCCTGCAATGAATTATTTGGAAATGTTTGATGTTGTATATATTGAATTGCACAACAGAATATCAGATCAAACAAATGCAACACTCAATGATAAAAATACAGAACAACACAACCACACAGATTATATGAAATCAATAATAAGAACATAAAGGATTACGTGGTTAGGCAATGCATACATCCATAGGAGCAACCAATAATCTTTCTTACTATCTTGTGTTAAAGACACTAACTCTATTACAAATACAGCATATACCATGTATATATAAAGTTCCCAGAGGTTTTCCCTCCAAACCCCAACTAACTTAACGTTCCTTTATTCAAAATTTGAAATATGCGCTGGGTTTCACGAGCCAAACTGCCGATGGTTTCAGGCAGAGAGTAAAATCTCTTAGATACTGCTCCAAATTTTCGACGGTTAGAGGATTACCGTCGATGGTTTCCCCTGCTGCATCTTGATTTCCTTCATGTTTTCCCTTTGTGCATGCTTTCTACTTAGTATGTGAGCCACATATGACAACAATGTCCACCTTGGCGAACATACGCCCTTTAAGAGATTGAAAACATAAACTCGTTGCTCCACCTTGACCTTGGGACATTAATGTTGGAAATTGTGTATTCCTAAAAGGGGGTTGAATTGGGTTTTAAAAACTTTTTGTCCAATTTAAAAAATTTTTCGAGTCACCACAGGTCATATATCATTCAAAGTACATGCGTGTATGTAAAATAACTTTACCAATGAACACAAATATATACATATGCAGTAAATCTTATTTAAATTAAAATTTGTGTATGCAGATGATTATGACAATGAATGTAAACTGGCATACACATGCAGAAATTAAAGTATAGGAATTTAGATAAGATAGAGAGAGAGAGAGAGAGAGAGAGAGAGAGAGAGAGAGAGAGAGAGAGAGAGAGAGAGAGAGAGATTGAGAGATTTGTTATCAAAGTTTGGTCAAACCAACCTACATCCCTGCCATGGGCATACCCCCCAAGGATTCCACTAAGTGCTCATTTTAACTTGGTGGAGTGACACAACTTATAATCCTCTCCTTACTGGGCGAGGAATACCCCAAGACACATTACAGGGCTAACCCCAATCTACATTCCTCTCCTTACGGGGCGAGGAATACCCCAACTGAATTACCAGGCTGAGCAGAACTAGTCTCCCTTACGGGGTGGAGACTCCCCAGTTCAATTTACAGGATGAACCCATCCAGTCTCCCTTATAGGGCAGAGACTCCCCAGTTCAATTAACGAGTTGAACCCAACCGGTACATTAAAAACCATTTTGTACATATAAAAATGCTTCTACAACTAAGCTGATATGTACAACATAAAAGCTCTACAAAGCACTCTCTCATGATATGAAGTTTAAACTCAGTAGAGTAAGGGTGTTTTTCTTGAAATAAATATTACAATCTTTGAAGAAGGATATGAATGATAAAATGTTTCAAAGATTTGAACCCTAATAAAAAATGTTCTTTGAAAATATTTTTCACTAGACATGTAAGAGAACCTAGGGTGCTTTTCAAAAATATTTTTGCAAAAATGATCTTTCATTTCAAAAATGAAATATACCACAAGTGTTTTCAAAGATCTAAATGTCATAAGAATTTTCTCCAACAAATATTTGCAATAAGAGATATTTGGAGAAGTAGGATTGATGCTCAAAATATGTTTTTACAATTCGACATAATAAAAATAAATGCCCAAACAAAATTCTCTCCTTTTCTATAAATATTTTTCAAAAAATAATGAGAGAAATAGATTTGGAGAGAGTATAAAAAAATTTGCCCCAAAGAAAGATTTTTGCAATAGAAATGAGTTTGGGGGAATTTTGATTAAGAAAAGATTTGAGAGAGTTTTTAAGTTAATCAAAGTTACTAATTAAACAAATGGAAGGGGTATTTATAGTTTTTTCTGAAAAATATGACCGTTGGGGACATGCTCGTCATTTTCAAAAATGTTTAATTAAAATTAAAACGTGATTAGCGCTGAAAAATTAAACAAACCTGAGAGGTTCGGTCGATTGACCTTCAGCATCGATCGACCGAACACACACAGAGATTTTGAATTTGGTTTTGCGTTCGGTTTGCTGTGGGAGGTGTCCAATTGGTTAGGCAAAGCGATTTCCCAAACCTTCGAAGGTTCGGTCAACCAGGCCTAAAGCCGGTCTGCCGATTCTTCATGGTCGATCGCCGAGAGCCCTTTTGTGTGACGCCCCAATTTTCATACCAATTTTTTTCCAGTTAATAATAACTATTAATCAAACATCGGCCACAACAAAAACTCTAATACCATTTAAACATAACCTGACCTGAAGTGGGATATCGGGTAATCAATCTATCATATAAATACATACCTAATAGTGGAAGTCCATATATACATATCATACATAATACAAATAACCAGAGTACTAAACATCCATATATATATATAAATCTAACACATCCCCAAAAATCAACCAAAAACTCTAGGGGAATCATACATCCCTAACTCAAAACACTCACCCTGTCTATCAAGGTACTAGGTCTCCTCTACCTTGGAGCTTTATTTTCTAGTCTGTCATGGTTCTCTAAAATATTTAGATATTTGGGTGAGACACATCTCAGTACAACGTGTAGTAGTATGAGTTTCATTATATCATAAAATACTTATTTTAGTGATAATATCATTTGAGAAAAATATACCAATTATACTCATAATCATATAGATATAAAACACAAGCTTTTATAAGCTTTATTTCCATTTTTCAAACTCATTCTCATGCAACCCATATTTATTAGCGAAAGTTCCCGAGGAAAGGGAAGATTACACGCCCATACATGTAGCTCCCCTCTGCTCTGATATCGTTTGTAACTTTACCCGAATAGCAGAGGGGGATGACGACAGAGAGGCGCAACAGCACAGAGCTAGAGGAAGAGGCCCGTGCCTTCTGGTTTTCAAGTAGGGTCCAGTCGAGGACCATGGAGGAGATATGATAGTAGAGGGGGACGACGACAGGGAGAAGGAGATCGAGCAGTAAAGGGCAGACAGATGCCCCCTTCTAGACATATTATGAGAAACTGTCAGGCACCGTCAGCGGTAGTGGCTACTCCTTGATCATATTGAGGAGGCTATCAGGCACCTCAAGGTAGACAGTAGAGGAATACTGCTCCAGGTTGAGTTTATGCACTGACACCAGGAGATGCTGAGGCGGTAGGAAATATGGTGACAGGTACTGTTTCAATACTGTCATTAAAGCTACCGTCTTGTTTGATTCTAGGGTGACTCATTCTTTTATCGCCCAAGAATATGTGAATTTGTGTGGGTTTGAACCTCAGCAGTTAGATATTGGTTTTTCTGTTGCTACGCCGACTGGGGATGTAGGGATATGTAAAAAGGTACTTAGGGACTATCCAGTGGGTATTCAGGGGAGGTCTTTGTCAGCTAATCTGGTGGTTTTAGACATGTATGGGTTTGAAGTAATCTTGGGAATGGACTGGCTAGATTCCCACTATGCTAGCATTGATTGTCATCAGAGAGAGGTAGTGTTTAGACCTCCAAAGAGATAGGAGTACAGTTTCGTGGGATCACATGTGCGCACCCCACCTCAGTTACTATCTGCTATTCAGGCACGTAGATTGCTATTAGAAGGTTGTCAAGGATATTTAGCCTCTGTGAAGGCAGTATAAGAAGGGGAGCTAAGGGTGGAGGATATCCCAGTGGTGAGGGATTTTCCTGATGTATTCCCCAGGGATTTGTCGGGACTACCTCCTGATTGTGAAGTAAAGTTCGTTATTGATTTGATTTCGGGGACAGCGCCGATTTTGAAGGTTCCGTATAGAATGGCACTGGCAGAGTTGAAGAAATTGAAAGAATAGTTACAGGAATTGTTAGATATAGGGTTTATTCAGCTCAGTGTTTCGCCTTGGGGAGCACCATATTTGTTTTTGAGAAAGAAGGATGAGTTGATGAGGTTGTGCATTGACTACCGAGAAATAAATAAAGTAACTATCAAGAATAAATACCTGCTCCCGTGTATCGGTGATTTGTTTGACTAGTTATAGGGGACACAGATCTTTTCGAAGATAGATTTATGCTCCGGGTACCATCAGGTGAAAGTCAAGGCAGAAGATGTTCTAAATACGACATTTAGAACACGGTATGGACACTATAAATTTCTAGTTATGCCATTTGGGTTGACGAATGCTCCTGCAGTGTTTATGGATTTGATGAACAGGGTCTTTCACCAATATTTGGATTAGTTTGTGACAGTATTTATTGATGATATACTGTTGTATTCGAAAAGCCCTAAGGAGCATGAGGAGCATCTGAGTATAGTTCTTTAGGTGTTACGAGAGAAGAAGTTATATGTGAAGCACAAGAAGTACGAGTTCTGGTTGGAACAGGTTACATTCCTTGGACACATTACATCCAGGGGTAGTATTTATGTTGATCTGAGTAAGATTGAGGCGGTAGTATACTGGGTACGACTAAAGAACGTGTAACGACCTGCTATTTATTCAATATTTTTTTTCCTTTTTGAATATAATAAAGGGCATCTGTCTAAACACTGATAATAACATCTCAGGCCCAAAGAGCACTGAGGAAACTCTGTCTGTCATATATAACTAAGAAGCAGTACACAAAACTAGGAACTGCTATATACAATACAATACCAGAAAACTATAGAGCTCTGTAATATATTTACAATACAAAATACCCAGTGACGTCACTATAATCTGAAAACTATTCCGAAACACTGTTATCACAAAAATACCTACCCTTCCCACAAGGGCAGCTCAAGTCAACCTCTACCTGCGAGCCTGATCTACTTGCCTAACTGGATCTCCTGAAAAATGATAAGTCAATGGGATGAAACAACGCTCAGTAAGTGGAAATATGTTATTACTAGTGTGTGGCGGCTAAGTTAAATATTTAAAATACTAAAATAAGACTGTAATCTGAGAAAACTGATAAACTATACATGATATATATATCTATCATATAATCTTTAAAATATAACTATGTATTTGAGTTTGCTATCTGAAGGTACCGCTAATATAATAGTATAAACTAGTACTGTGTGATATATTTGTACATAGGAACTTCTACTATACCTTGGGATTTGTATATCATGATATATCCCCTCATGATAGGGTTTTGCGGCCTGTAGTCTGGACTTACTCTGGTCAGCCCTCCAGGGAAGTCAATCTCTATCCTCCGCCAATCTGTAATGATCTATGTAGATCCTAGCCCACTGCAATCACTCTGGGCTATCTCAAACCTTTGTCATCGTCTAACTGGCTACCTCAACCCAGCATGCTAGGGAGACTGCAAATCTCTCCTAGCACAATTAGATGGAATCCACATGCTATTTGAGTCATGTGGTTGCACGTGTCTGAAACTAGCTACAGTACCGTGCTCTTCTGTAAATATATATGTCTGTAATTTCCACAGGGATCTGATATCGTGTAATACTGTATACATATATAAATATATACTTATCTTGCTGCTTTTAACACGATTTCAAAAACAACCATAAAACTATAATTCTGAGCTGTATTATCAGAGATATCTGACTGAAATACATATATATAATTTGTTTGTAATATCTATGTTTTCTGTCTGTACTATCTATAATATCTGTATAGAATCTCTATATATAATATCTGTATACTCTGTTTATAATATATGTATGCTTTGTATATAATATTTGTGTGCTCTGTATATAATATTTGTATACTCTGTATATCTGTTGTAGCATCTTGATGTTATCACTATATAATCTGTTTGAATAAACTGTATTGGTATTATGGTTTAGAAATCATGTTTTTCTCTAGAAATACTGTAAGTCTCATTCATTGCTAATAATCTGAAATATCTGAATATTTGTATATGTGTAATACTGCAAAATCTATATATATTGTACTGTAATAAACTCATACCACACATTTGAATAAACACAGTCTCATGCTCAATTTTTGTAATTCTTCTATATAAAAATAATATTCATAATTCTCTGGAAAACTAATCTGATCTGCATGCTTGTAAATACTCATTCATAATATTCTGTATACATATTAAAACTACTATCATAGCATATTTCCCTTACCTTAACTCTAAAAAACCCCTACTAAATTCTGGCCCTATACTCGCAGGGTTCCTAGCTCAACATCCTGAAAACAATGTCCCCCAGAACAAAATATCAGCATTTTCTTACCTACGACATTTCTTATAACTACAAGTAAAGCATAATCTGAATAAAATACCTTACCTTGGATTTGGGATGAATTTCAAACCAACTTTCCCCACGATCTGCTCCGGCAGACTTATAGAGAACTTCGTCAGGAGCGTCGTGGTGGCCTCAGATCTTCAATCCGGCTAGAAATGGGGTCAGGATCAAAGAGATAAGGGGAGGGGGGTCATGAGAGAGAGAGAGAGAGAGAGAGAGAGAGAGAGAGAGAGAGAGGAGGGTTTCTACACTAAAGTTTCTATCAAAATTCCAAGTTTCAGCTATTTATAGGACTGGATTCGTCAACGAGACACATCACCTTGTCGACAAGTCTTGTTGAAAGTTCGTCGACGAACCTGCACCCTCGTCGACAAGTTTCAATCTGCTTTAAACCCTCTCCTGGTATCTTCTCGTCGACAAGATGGGTCTTTGTCGACGAGATCCTGAAGAGCCCTCATCAACGAAACCCCTGTGTTCGTCGACGAGTCCTGTAGAAATTCTTGAGTTATTACATTCTCCCCTCCTTATAAAATTTCGTCCTCGAAATTTACTATCTGTATTGCCTTTTATCATCCCATGAAAACAAATAGTCTACTTATTTTATTATTTACCCTCACTTATGGCAGAGGAATACTATGGTTACATACTATGTTCTGGGAGATTACATATATAAATTTAAAACTATCTATTAACTAAATCCATACACGTACCTGCAAAAGAAACTTATCTAACTATTATACTTTACTAGATTACCTGTATACCTCTTGGAACAACTACGGGTATCTCTATCTGATCTGCTCCTCGAGTTCTCAAGAAGCTTCTTCTATAGCATGATTCTTCAACAAAACTTTCACTAATTGAATTTCTTTTGTGTGCAATTCTTGTATCTTTCTGTCTAATATCTGTACTAGTACCTCTTTAAAAGCTAATGAATCCTTAAGTTCTATCTCTACATAGCTAATAATGTGGGATGGTTCTAGGACGTATTTCCTTAACATAGCAACATGAAACACGTCGTGTATTCTGGATAACGTTGGCGACAAAGCTAGCTTGTAGGCAACTGACCCTATTCTCTTTAGTATCTCAAAAGGGCCAATATACCTAGGGCTCAACTTGTCCTTCTTCCCAAATCTCATAATACCTCTCATAGGAGCTACTTTCAGGAATACTCGATCTCCTATTTCAAAATCTAACTCTCGGCGGCGAGTGTCTGCATTACTTTTTTGCCGATTCTATGCGATACTGATTCTTTCTTTAATTAGTCAAACCTTTTCACAAGCCTGCTACACAATCTCTGGACCCAAAACTTGCCTCTCACCTACCTCATCCTAGAAGAAAGGAGAATGACATCTCCTATCGTACAGTGCCTCATATGGAGCCATGCCAATACTAGACTGGTAGTTGTTATTATAGGAAAATTCAACTAGTGGTAAAAACTGAGTCTAGCTACCCCCAAAATCTAACACGCATGCATGAAGCATATCTTCTAAGGTCTGAATTGTCCTCTCAGTCTGACCATCTGACTGGGGATGGAAAGTTGTACTAAATGCTAACTATGTACCCATAGCCTCCTGAAAGATATTCCAGAATTGTGAAGTAAACCGAGGATCCCGATCTGAAACTATGGATACTGGTACACCATGGAATCAAACTATCTCCTGAACATATTTCTTTACCAGTCTGTTCATGGAATAGCCAACTTTAATGGGGATAAAATAGGCAGTTTTCATCAAACAATCAACAACTACCCAAATTACATTCAATCTCTGTCGCACTGGTGGTAACCCCGTAACAAAATTCATAGAAACGTGGTCCCACTTCCACTCTAGAATAAACAACGACTGCAACTACCTTGCTGGTTTCTGGTGCTCAGCCTTAACCTGCTAGCACATAAAGCACTGCCATATAAATTTGGCAACTTCTCTTTTCATCCCACTCCACCAAAAGTACTCTCGCAAATCCCTGTACATTTTAATACTGCCAGGATGGACTGTGTATAGTGATCTGTGAGCCTCCTCCAATATAATTCTTCTAATCTTGGTATCTACAGGAACACAAAGCCTAGTACGGAACTGTAGGTCTCCCTCATCTGATATGCTGAACACCTCTCCCTGACCATCCCTCACTCTAGCCATAACCTTTGCCAACTCTGCATCGTCACCTTGAGCTGCTTTAATTTTCTCGTATAATGTAGGTTGTACAATCAGGCAAGCAACAAATGCCTGAGGACTATCCTCTACCAACTCTATACTAAGTCTGTCCAAATCCATCAGGATCGAGTGCTGAATCTCTATGACTGCTAGTATTGGTTCGACTGACTTCCTGCTCAGAGCATCTGCCAGTACATTCGCTTTCCCTATATGGTAACTAATAGTACAATCATAATCTTTGATAAGTTCTAACCACCTTCTTTGCCTCATGTTCAATTCTTTTTGCGTGAAGAAATATTTCAAACTCTCGTGATCCATGAAGATTTCACATTTTCCACCATACAGATAATGCCTCCAGATTTTAAGAGCGTACACCACTGCAGCTAACTCCCAATCATGCACATGGTAATTCTTCTCATATTCATTAAGTTTTCTAGAAGCATATGCAATGACCCTACCATGCTGCATCAATACGCACCCAAGCCCCTTTAGGGACGTATCACTATATATCACAAACACATCCTCTCCTAATGGAATAGCCAATACTAGGGTTGTAACCAACCTTCGCTTCAACTCTTAGAAGCTCCGCTCACAGTCATCAGTCCATTCAAACCTTACATTTTCCCTCGTAAGTCACGTCAATAGACCTGACCAACAGGAGAAACCATTCCCAAAGTGCCCACAATAGCCTGCTAAACCAAGAAAACTCCTAACCTCTTGAACATTTCTTGGCCTTACCCAATTTACCACTGCCTCTATCTTACTTGGATCGACAGATGCTCCTGCCTCAGAGATCACATGGTTGAGAAAAGAAACCTACTTCAGCTAGAATTCACATTTCTTGAACTTCGCGTATAACTTTCTTTCTCTTAATGTCTACAATACCAAACTCAAATGATGCTCGTGCTCCTTAAAACTCCTCGAGTAGACTAGTATATCATCAATGAACATCACCTTGTCGACGAGTCCTATTGAAAGTTTGTCGACAAACCTGCACCCTCGTCGATGAGCTTCAGTCTGCTTTAAACCCTCTCTCAGTATCTTCTCATTGACAAGATGGGTCTTCATTGACGAGATCCTGAAGAGCCCTCATCGACCAAACCCCTGTGTTCGTCAATGAGTCCTATAGAAATTGTTGGGTTATTAAAGAACGTGTACCAGATCAAGAGTTTCTTAGGATTGGCTGGGTACTATCGCAGGTTTGTTGAGGGCTTCTCTAGATTGTCAGGCCCATTGACCAGATTGACCAAGAAGGGAGTGAAGTTTGAGTGGTCTGATGAATGTGAATAGAGCTTCCAAGAATTGAAGCAATGACTCATCACTACACTTGTGTTGATGATTCCTTTAGGATAAGAGGGGTTCGTAATTTACAGTGATGCAACCCATAAAGGGTTCGGATACGTGTTGATGCAATGAGGAAGGGTGATAGCCTATGCCTCATGACAGTTGAAAGAATATGAGAAGAACTACCCTACCCATGATCTAGAATTGGCAGTGGTGGTTTACGCGCTAAAGATTTGGAGACACTATCTATATGGGTGTAGATGTGAGATATTTACTGACCATAAGAGCTTAAGGTATTTCTTCACACAGAAGGAATTAAAAATGAGGTAGAGGAGATGGCTGGAGCTAATAAAGGATTACAACTGCACTATCAGCTACCACCTAGGAAAGGCTAATGTGGTCGCTAATGCTTTGAGCCAGAAATTAGTGGATTCATCTATATTTGGAGTGGAGATTCAGCAACCAATCCAAATGGATCTAGAAAGGCTCAGTGTGGACTTGGTAGAGGGCAATCACTAGGCGTTTATTGCTGACTTTGTTTTACGGCCAACTCTACAAGAGAGAATTAAAGTAGCTTAGAGGAATGATGCATAACTAGTAAAGCTTATGGGGAAGGTACAAGATGGTCAGGAAACAGAGTTCAGCATCTTAGATGATGGAGCCTTGAGGTTTCGTACCAGGTTATGCGTTCCTGCCAACCCTAAGATCAAGAAAATTTTTCTGGAGGAAGCACATCGATCCCTATATACTGTACATCCAGGTAGCACTAAAATGTATAGGGATCCTTAAGAGTCCTTTTGGTGGAGCAACATGAAGAGGAAGATAGCCCAGTTTATGGATCAATGTTTGACGTTCCAGCAAATGAATGTTGAGCATCGGATATCGGCAGGATCATTGCAGCCACTCCACATTCCAGAGTGGAAGTGGGAACGTATAGCGATGGATTTCATCACAGGATTACCACTGGCGTTGTATGGATAGGACGCTATCTGGGTAGTGGTGGATCGTTTGACAAAGACTATCCACTTTTTGCCGATCATGGTTAGCTACTCCATGGACATATTGGCTGAGTTATATATTCAGGAGATTGTTAGGCTCCATGGTGTCCTGGTGTCCATAGTTTTAGACGGAGATCCACGGTTCACATCTCGTTTTTGGAAGAGTCTGCAAGGGGCCATGAGTTCTCAGTTGTTAGTCAATACAGCTTTTCATCCTCATAAAGATGGGCAGATGAAGAGAATAATACAGATTCTAGAGGATATGCTGCGAGCATGTGTGCTGGACTTTGGAGGTTGTTGGATACCGTATTTGCCACTAGTCGAGTTTGCGTATAACAACAGCTGCCAGGCCAGCATTTGGATGGCATCGTATGAGGTGTTGTATGGTAGGAGGTGTCGATCCCTGTTATACTGAGATAAGTTTGGGGAGACACAGATATTGGGGCCAGAGCTGATACAGTAGACTCAAGATAAAGTTAGACTCATCAAAGATAGGATCAGAATAACACAGAGCTGGCAAAAGAGTTATGTAGATACTCGCCGATGAGAATTGGAGTTTTACGTAGGAGATCACGTGTTCCTGAAGGTGGCACCGATGAAAGGTATTATGAGGTTTGGGAGGAAGGGTAAGTTGAGCCCTAGGTATATTGGATCATTTGAGATTCTTGAAAGAGTGGGTCTAGTTGTCTATCAGTTGGCATTACCGCCGGTCCTGTCTAGGATCCATGACATATTCAACGTTTCTATACTGAGAAAATACGTCCCAGACCCCTCCCATGTGATTAGCTATGAAGCACTGGAGTTAGGTGATACTTTAGCTTATGAGGAAGTGTCAGTGTAGATTCTTGACTGGAAGGAGCAAGAGTTATGCACGAAGAAGATTCCACTGGAAAAAGTTTTGTGGCGCAATCATGTCGTTGAGGAGGTTTCCTGGGAACTGGAGGATCAGATGCGCTAGAGATATCCACACTTATTCAATGAATTTAGTGTTGAGCCAGTCAGAATAAAAGGAATAATACTATATATTTTTATTTGTATAGTGTAATGTTGGATAGATAGAGTTTCTAGTTTTGGAGCGTGAATGGTTTTGGGAGAATTTTGAATAGTTGTAATCTCCCATAACCCTCGTTGTAATCATGGTATTCTTCCGCCATAAGTGAGGGTAATTAATAAAATTGGAAGTATTTTCTCTAAGGATGGGAAGCAAATGAATAACAAATTTCGAGGACAAAATTTTTATGAGGGGAGAATGTAATAACCCCAAAAATAGTCATACAAGATTAGTGGGGTGATTCCAAAAAAAAAATTTTAATTAAATAAATAATTAATTAAATTAAATTTATAAAAAAAAGAAAAAATATTTAAAATTCATTTTTATTTTTATTAATAAAATTTATTATTATTGTTATTATTATATATACATATATGATAACTTCCTAAAGGATCTTATCCTTTAGGAAGACTAAGCCCCCCCCCCTCCTCTTTCTTTTCAATTTCCATTCGCTACGCAGAGCCCCCTGAAGCTTGCTGCTCGTCCTCGTTCACTCTCCCTCTCTCCTCAATTCCATGGCGGATACTCGCCTGATCAGAAATTAGGGAATACCACTGGACTCCATTTTCTGCTACCGTCATTTCCACCGAAGTGGATTGGTTGTGGGAGCGGCGTAGGCGTATCTCTTGGGGTAAGCTAATTTCTCCTTTTACCTCAATTTCTTGCGAATTTTAAGTCCAATCGATGATCGGACACCACCACGAGAATCTAGGGATAATTCTTTACAAGTCTAGCGGAACGGATTTCTCGTGGGGTCATCGTAGGTATAACCCCAAATTTGGGATAAGAGGGTTACTAAGGGGCTTATTGTTATTTAATTAGTGTTGATTTAGAAATTCTAGAATATTGAGCATCTGAAGTTGAAGTAAGATTTTCAAAATTTAGGGCTCAGGTGAGCGCCGCAGGTGTAATTTCGGGACCCACAGGCATAGTTCAGGAAATTAAGTGAGGGTGTTAAATATTAGTTTAAATGTTAATTTGGGGTATATGGAGCCTAGGGAAGGTTAGTTGGGTATTATTTTGGGGAAATGAGTTAATTAATCTGGGGAAAATGTAAATTGCAGGATTTGAGTTTCGGGCACCAAGGGCATAGGATTTGGGTCCTAACGAGACTCTCAGTAGGTCATATAAGGAGAATAAATTATAACAATATTTTTAGAGTTACTATTTAAATTAATATGTGAAAATAAGCATATGGTATTTTGTCTGGAAATTATTATGATATCAATATCAGATAAATTGTTTGGCATTTGAGTAATATTAAATTGTGATATTTTGGAGTGTGAAATTTATATATTACGAATATTAGATGAAAACTGTGTGGTATATGACATATTTTGAAAAATGTGAAATATAACAATGAGTACTTTTTGAGAAAATATTGAAATGAGAATTATTGTTGTGATTAGTGGAAAATAATGAAATATGGTATTTATATGTGAGTAAAAATGATTTGCATGAAAAATGAGATTTGGCAAATTACTTAAATGGGTTTTGAGAAATGTTGAAATATGTGAAACACGATATACACTATTATGAGATGATGAAATGTACACAAAAAATGATGAGAACATTTATATTGAGATGAATTGAGATATACTGATATGAGAATAATGATGTATATTGACATGGAAATACTGAAATATGAAAATGGGAAATATGAATACTGCAATATGAAATAGAAATATGATTGATGAAATGCCAATACCGCATAATGATTGCGAGTATGTGATAGTGAAGTCTGATGGATGGTTATGGTGATTATTGAGCACGGTACTGTTGCTAGTGATGTAGTGCAACCACACGAACTCTTGGAGCGTTTGGCGTGATAGTCGACTATGCTATTTTGTAGAGTTGTCGTGCCCCCTGAGTCCAGATCAGGGCTATAGGTCGGTCAATCGTACTACAGACGTGATATGTGATATAATATTTTGATCTAACCGGGTCGGCCAACCGCAGTTAGATCTAGCCTTCAGGTTGCACAACCTTGACTATGGGGGGAAGCATGGCATGGGAAAAAAAATCCTTAAGGTAGCCATGAGTTACAGACGCGATGTTGGTACGAGGTACCAAGGATACTCATGATCTGGATAGTGAAATGGAAATGGAAAGTGAAAGAATGATAAAATTGGTTAAAATGAGAAATGAAAGAAATAATGGTAATTAAGAAATAGAGAATGATAAATTGAGAAATGGATCCGTGTGAGTTAATAATATAAATAATTGAAGCGAAGTAAAACTCTCTGCTTAAGGGCTTACTGAGTAAGGTGAGTGTCCTGATAGGTATCAGATGTGACCATATCTGACTGTATAACGTGTTAGGGCAGAGGGAAGCTACCTGTATGGGCGGGTAATCTTCCTTATTCTCAGGAACTTCGTGAGTAAATATATACTGGAAATGATTGAATTTGAGAAATGGTTTTAAAACTTATAAAAGCTTGTGTTGTATATCTACATGATTATGAAAATATATTTATCAGTGTATTTTTCTCATATGAAATGTTGATTTGAAAAGTAAAGTGTATTATAACTGAACTCATATGGCCACACACTGTAAATAATTTATTCCTTCTTACTGAGATGTGTCTCGCCCAAATTATCTAAATTTTTCAAAGAACAGGGGTAGGCCAGGTGATAGAGCTCCGAGACTATAGAGAGTTGGGACCCTAACACACAAGGTGAGTTCTTGATCTAGGGAGGTGTAATTCCCCTAAGGTTGAGTTATTTTTGGGTATGTGATGGTAGTGTGTACATATATGTATGTTGATACTCTGGGTATTGTATTATGGTTGTTAGATATATACTATCTTCCGTTGTTATGTTGTATAATTGAAATGACTTTTACCCAGTACCCAATGCGGGTTGGGTCGTATGAATGCTAGTAGGATTGTTGATGTGACCGATTTGTGAATGTTGTTGATGACGAGTGAATATTTATTTATTATTGTTTTATATAAAAAAATTGTACGAAAATTGGGGCGTCACAAATGGTCTGGTAACTATTATTATAAGCAAACTTCACCAGTGGCAAGTACTAAATCCAACTGCCCCCAAAATATAACACACAAGCCTGCAACATATCTTCTAGTATCTGAATGGTCCTCTCTGACTGTCCATCAGTCTAGGGGTGAAATGTCATACTAAAAGTCAACTGGGATCTCAAATCCCTCGATAAGCTTTTCCAAAACTAAGACGTGAATCATGGGTCCCGGTCTGATACAATGGACACTGGTACTCCATGGAGTCTAACTATTTCCTGGATATATAACTCATCCAACCTATTCATGGAGTAGTTAGCCCTAATAGGAAGAAAATGGCCAGTCTCCGTCGAACGGTCCACGACTACCCATATGGCATTTTTACCCATGTTGTGCAAGTGGCAATCCTATAACGAAATCCCTAGAGGTATGCTCCCACTTCAAATTCGAAATGTGGAGTGATTGCAATGGTCTTGTCAATCTTTGATGCTCAGCCTTCACCTGCTAGCATGTCAAACACTGCTCCACATATTGGGCAATCTCTCTCTTCATATTATTCCACTAGAAAAATTCTCGTAGATCCCTATACATTTTTGTACTTCCTAGATGTATCGTATACAGGGAACGATGCGCCTCTTCAAAAATAGCCCTTTTGATTTCAGTGTCATCAGGCACGCACAACCTAGAACGAAACCTCAAAGCTCCGTCATATGAAATATTAAAATCAGCTCCATGTCCACTCTGCACTTTATCCCTAATCTTTACCAATTTTGCATCTTGCATCTGCACAATCTTAATCCTCTCCAGTAAAGTTGGCTGAAATACCAGATTAGCAATAAGTTCCTAGTGATTTCCTTCTACTGGTTCCACACCAAATCTTTCTAAATTCATTTCGATATGATGTTGCGCCACCACTGCTGACACTGAGGAACTCACTAACTTCTGACTTAAGGCATCAGCTACCACATTAGCCTTCACTGAGTGGTAACTGATGGTACAGTCGTAATCTTTAATCAATTCCAGCCACCTTCTCTGCCTCATATTCAACTCCTTTTGCGTGAAGAAATATTTTAAACTTTTATGATCTGTGAATATGTCACACTTTCCACCATACAAAATAATACCTCTAAATTTTTAATGAATACACCACTGCAGCCAATTATAAATCATATGTAGGGTAGTTCTTCTTATATTGTTTAAGTTTCCAAGAAGAGTATGGCACAACTCTTCCCTGCTGCATCAAAACACACCCCAGCCCCTTCTGTGATGCGTCACTATAGATCACGAAACCATCATTTCTTGATGAAATGGTCAAAACTAGAGCAGTGATGAGTCGTTGTTTCAGTTCCTAGAAACTCTACTCACAATCATTAGTCCACTCAAACTTCACATTTTTCCTTGTTAGCCATGTCAGAAGACCCAATAGTCTAGAAAATCCTTCCACAAACCGTCGATAGTATCCTACCAGACCTAAGAAACTTAGGATCTCCTAAACATACCTCTATCTCACCCAATTCACTACTGCCTCTATCTTGCTCGGATCTACAGAAAAATTGTCCTCGAATATCACATGTCCAAGGAATGAAACTTTCTCCAGCCAGAATTCGCATTTCTTAAATTTAGCGTACAACTTCCTTTCTCTTAGCATTTGTAGTACCAGCCTTAAATGACTTTCATGCTCCTAGGAAGTCTTCAAATATACCGGAATATCATCAATGAAAATAACTACAAACTGGTCCAAGTATTCATGGAAAACTCTGTTTATTAGATCCATAAATGCTGCAGGAGCATTAATCAGTCCGGAGGGCATAACCAAGAACTCATAGTCACCATACCTGGTTCGGAAAGCCATTTTCGGGACATCTTCTGATTTCATTTTCACTTGATGGTAGCCGGCTCGAAGATCAATCTTAGAATAGACATGTGTTCTCTGAACTTAATTGAACAAATCATCAATACGGGGAAGAGGATACTTATTCTTAACTATCACTTTATTTATCTCCCTGTAGTCGATGCACATCCTCATCACCTTGTCTTTCTTCTTTACAAACAAAATTTGTGCTCCCCAGGGTGACATACTAGGTCAAATAAACCCCTTATCTAATAATTCCTGCAACTGCTCCTTTAATTCTTTTAATTCAGTTGGAGTCATTCTATAAGGAGCTTTAGATATCGGTGTTGTACTTGGAAGTAAGTCAACAGCAAATTCAATTTCACAATTAGGTGGCAATCCAGGTAAATCCTCTAGAAAGACATCTGAAAATTCCCTTACCACTGGAATATATGCAAGTTTCAATTCTCTTCTTGGTGCTTCCTTTATACAAGCTTAGTACCCCTGGCATCCATCCAGAGGTAGCCTCCTCGCTTAAATAGCTGACAATAGATGTGGTGAGGAGCGCATGCAAGACGCCACAAATTTGTACTCCTACTCCCTAAGAGGTCTGAATACTACCTCTCTCTTATGACAATCAATACTGGCATAATTAGAGGTTAACCAGTCCATCCCCAGAATCACATCGAATCTGTGCATATCCAGCACTACGAGATCGGTTGGTAACATTCTTCCTTGAATATCCACTAGACAGCCTTTAAGCACCTTCCTACACACCACTACTGCTCCTGTCGATGTGGCCATAAATAATTCGGCATCCAATAATTGCGCTTCTATCCCACACAGTTTAACATACTCCCAAGAAACAAACGAATGTATTGCTCCTAAATCAAACAAAACAATAGCTTTAATTGAAAACATAGAAACAATATTTGTCACCACATCGTCGGCTGCCTCTATGTCTCCTAGTGTCAAGGCATAAACCTGCACCTACGCAGTATTCCTCTATTGGCCACCTCAGGGTGCCTGGTTATTCCACCGAAATTGTGTAGAAATGGGAACATTGCTTGGCTATGCACAACAATCCCGTGCCATGTGACCAGGTTTACTACACTGATAACATACATTCATTCCTGCTCGACATCCTCCCAAATGCCTCATGCTATATCTAGGGCAAATAGGATGGGTCTTATCACCCTAATACCCACGACTCCCCATCCCATATCTCTGACCCCCGCTATTTCGATCTCCCCTCCATGGGCCCCGACTAGTATCTGCTTGGAATTTCGGAGGCGTATGCCACTTCCTCTGATTCTACATCCCAGCACCTCTTTACAGGTTGGTCTTTATCACTATGGCTTTATCTACTAACTCTGAGAGAGTTTGGACTTGGAATGCCACCACCTGCTCATAGATACTCCGTTTGAGGCCTTCCTCAAATATCCTCGCCTTCTTCTCCTCACCTGGCACCATGTATGGGGCAAATTAGGATAGCTCTACAAATCTAGTTGCGTACTGTTGAATCGCCATATGTCCCTGGGTCAATATCAAAAATTTTGCTACTTTAGCATTCCTAGTAGTAGCGAGGAAGTACCATTCGAAGAATATTTCCTTGAAGCAGCTCCAGGTCAAAGCTATAGGTACCATCCTCTGCTCCTCCAGCAACCTCTTTGATCTCTACCAGCGTTTAGCCTCCTATGTCATCTTAAAAGTAGCGAACGACACTTTCTGCTCCTCGGTGCAAGGGAGAACTACCAATGTCTCTTCAATCTCTTGGACCTAGTTCTCTGCCACAAATGGGTTGGCTCTTACTAAAAATGACGGGGGATTCATATGAGTGAACTGCTCAATCGTGTAGCCCTAGTGAGTTGGTGGGTAGCCTTGATCCCATGAATTCCTTGCTATTTCTGCCATAACTTTCTAGGCAACACTACGCAATACTACATCAGAATCACTTCCGCCCATACTAGAAGGCCCCGCATTGTTACCACCACCTGCGTGTGCATTGCTATTTCTATGGTCCATCCTGAAAATAGAACAAAATAGTCTGAGATTCCTAACTTCATAACACAACTAACACATTTATCAAACTAAGAACCATAAGATATCCTTATACAGCCAACCAACTTAACGTCCTTATTTCCCAATTTAAGGTTCAATCTTGCCACTCAGAAACAAAAATCGACGATAGTTTACCATGGCTTTCCTGATATCGTCATTCTAGGAAAATCACAGAAACCGTCACGGAATTCCTACCTCCAGGCTACGAGACAAAACCCTAAATTCTCATCTTAACTTCCAACAATGACTCACTGAAATCCCAGTCTACCCATTTCCTACCCTCGTCAAGATCCATTCTTATACATTGGTATAGTTATACACTGTCTACTAAAGTCTACAGAACCTAACAACCTAGGCTCTAATACCAATTTCTAACGACCCAAAAATTTTACTAAAAATATGCCCTAATACCAATAATAATATCAACAATGTCAACCAGTACCCAAAGTGACGTACCAGGGATATGCCTATCCATAAATACATACTATCAATGCAACGGAAAATATAATGTACCTGAACCTCAAATACAATACTAGAGTTCTACTGTCTTCATAAATATACATACATGTCCCTAAAAATCCATAAAAATATCTTAGAGATTACACAAACATATCCCCCAACTCAAGACACTTTCCCTGATACTATAGTACCAAGGCCTCCTCTATCTCGGAGCTCGCTTTACATGGCTGTCTAGATTTCCTAAAATGTTTAAATTCTTGGGTGAGACACCTCTCAGTAAGATAACATAGATTATCATCAATGTGTGGCAACATGAGGTCTATTGTGTTATAAACATATACTGTACATACTTAACTGTTACATAATTAACTGTGTCTGATAAATCAGGTAAATATAAACTCATACTTATATAAGTCTGGTGAAAATCATATTTTCAACACAAGCATACTGTGTTATAATAAATTTCTATATACATGTAAATCATCTACTATATCTATATAATACTGAAATTTTCCCCTCGATGGATAGTTAGCTGATATCATGTATTACCCCCATATGATTGGGTTGTGCGGTCCATAGGCGGGACTTTGCAATGGCTGGCCTACCACACTAAGCCAAAACACGTCTGTAAGTATGATTGGCCACCCCTACCATGGTCCTCACCCAAGAGGGTATCCTGCTCTCCAATGCCCCAATCGACTATCTAATCACCTACACTCTATCTGAGAAGTGTGGTGGCACTAACTGATCTGATCTTATTAACAATAGTATCGTGCTCTGAATCTAAACTAATCCATCAGGGTTCCGCTATCATATAATACATTCTATAATATAACTGTAACATAACTCATTTTCATGTTTCTGTATAAAATTTGTCATACCATAATTTATGAATAAACTGTTATAACATAGCTGATCAAAGCGTAAAGTTGGTTGAATTATCACGGCACTAGGCCGATTGAGCTATTATGACACTGGTCCGGCTGAACTGTCACAACACTGGGCCTACTGAACAATCACGACACTGGGTCGGATGAACTTTCACGACACTAGGCTAGTTGAACCGTGACGACTCGAAGAATAATGGTATTTAAATAA
Source organism: Malania oleifera (assembly GCF_029873635.1). Taxonomy (NCBI): domain Eukaryota; kingdom Viridiplantae; phylum Streptophyta; class Magnoliopsida; order Santalales; family Ximeniaceae; genus Malania; species Malania oleifera. Next base: position 38,609,956 of record NC_080427.1, on the reverse strand, counting down.
TAAAGAGGGAGGGAAATGGAAACAAAAACAGAAGGAGGCAGCAGACTTCGTCGATGAACGGTTTGCGTTCGTCGACGACATTGCACTTTGGGAGTAATAACTGAGTAAATTTATCAAGTCCTCATCGACGAACACAGGGGATTCATCGACGAGGGTAAAAGAGGGCCTCATCGACGAAGACAAGTTTTGTCGACGAGAAGATACCATGAGAGGATTTTTGGGGAAGTCTGAAATTCATCGACGAAGGTGCAAGTTTGTCGATGAACTTTCTACAGGACTCGTCGACGAGGTGACATGTCTCATCGACGAATTCGACCCTATAAATAGCAAAACTCGTATTTAAACGCAGTAAATTAAGAAAAATCGCACACTCTCTCTCTCCCTTTGGTTTCTCTCTCCTCTCTCTTCGATTTTGGCTCCATCGTTCGCCGGATCGACAATCTTAGGCCACCACAACGCTCCTGGGGAAGTTCTCTCCAAATCTGCCAGAGCGGATCGTTAGTGGAAGTTAGTCGAAATTCATCCCCGAGTTGAGGTAAGGCTTTTTATGTCGAATTTGGTCTTTTCATAGTTATAGGAAATGATATTCACGTGAAAATATTGAAGTTTAGTTCTAGGGATTGTTGAATTTAGGGTATTGAACAGGGAACCCACCGGGTGCAGGACAAGTGAAATTAAGGGGTTTCTTTTCAGTACCATGTAAGGGAATAAACTAAAATAGTTATTTTTATCAGTAAATTAATTTTCAGGGAAGCATGTATTATTTCAGTATATTACGAAGGAAATACACATTTGGGAAAATACTACTATTATGTTGAAATGTATATATATGTATTAGATGCTAGAAATTATGATTTTGGAATATAAAGTATGGTTTTATACATCCAATGTGTGGCATAAATATTACTTTACGTGAGAAGTATTATGATATGACTATGTTACGAATGAAGCATGTTTTCAAGAATATGAAATATTGTAGTACAAAATGATGTTGAAAATACATGATTATTGATTTATTATTCAGAATGATATGTATAAGATATTCGATGCAAGGTCGTAATTGATAGCCGGTGTGAGGCCATGTTTTTTGTATGATTTCAGCACGAGGTCGTATTTATTAAATGTTTGGCATGAGGCCGTATTTATGAAATGTTGAGCACGAGGCCGTATTTATTAAATTATAGAAAATGCTATCAATCCATTTATGTTAAACGCTATATTATCATGTATTATATGTTATCAGAACCCAGATATTAGTTTAGTTCAGTTCAGGAGCACGGTATCGTAGCTTATAGATTAGATATCTATGATCATATTGGTGCTAACCACCCCACAAGGGGGTGGGAGATGGATAGTCGATTTGGCTTTCAGTGTAGAGTGTAGACGTCCACCTGGTAGTCCGGACCAGGGTGTGGCGGGTCCATCATACTTACAGACATTTTTGACTTGGCAGTGGTCAGCTAGCCATTGTGGGGTCCTGCCTTCAGGCTGCACAACCCGTCATAGGGGGTAATACATGACATCAGCTAGCTATTCATCCTGGGTACGTTTTCAGTATTATTAGCTATACCAGACAGTTATGATTAGTATGATTTATTAGAAATATGAAAGTATACGTTTTGTGGTTATTAAATGATGAATGTTTTCTAATATGATGATTGTACTATATATCTATATTATCATTAAGTATTCATGTTGCCACACAACTGTATTTAGTTTATTTTCCCTTACTGAGAAGTGTCTCACCTCTGAACATTAAATGATTTTCAGGAAACCTAGAGAGACCGGTGGGTCAAGGCCACCACTGAGTGAGTTGAGCTTCCCAACTAGAAGGGTAAGTTTTGATCTAAGATCAGGAGATTTTGTTGGAAGATCCTAGGTTTATTTTGATATTTGGAGATTGTATATATAAATACAATATCAATGGGAATATAGTAAACTCTAGTATTACGTAATTATTGGTTGATGAATGTGATTTACATTTACTACTGCCTAGGTTCCATTGTGTATGACATGTGTCCCCGCTACCCACGGGTTCGGGTTGACTATTTTATTTACTATGTTCTATTATATGATTAAAATAAGCAGGACGCTACATGAACTGTCACGGCACTAAGCGGACTGAAGTGTCATAATATACTGAACAATATAATAATTTCTATAATGTTTATAACATTTCTAAAAGTCATTATCAAACTGCACTTGGTCTGTATAATCATAAAATAATCTGGTATATATATACTATAAAATATTCATCCTCATGCCACACAATTGAGTGTTACACTATAATTTACGAACTGCCTAAGGAAAACATAATTAGCTGAAAAATAATATTAAATCTGCTTCTAGGGTTTACTCAGTTCAATCATCTGATTTTCCAAAAATACACACTAATTCATAACTTCCATTCCCATATACCTAAATATCCAAAAAAATCATACATATAATTAATGTAATCAAATACTACATTTTAGTCGGTAATTTTTTTTAAAATACCTGACATAATCTATTCACTTATCTGATTCCTGGAGAAATCCCTGCAGGCATCCTAAAATAGTGCCTGCGGCGTTTGCACAAAACCCTATATTCATATACCATAATTTAATCAACTCAGCCCCTGAGTAATAGTCATTTTGACATTCTTAAGCCCTCACATTCCCGATAACTGATTAAACTTTTTTTATTTTTTTTTTAAAAAAACATCTTCCTTACCCTAGTTTTGGAGTGTGCCTGGAATGCCTAAACTACAAAACCGGTCCAGTTAAACCACAGAGAATCAACGCAGGGATCCTGAAATCACATTTATCCTTTGACTCGGGCTAAAAATGGGCAAAGAATTGAAAAGAGATAGTGAGAAGGCCGCAGCCTAGAGAGAGAGAGAGAGAGAGAAGAGGGTTTTTAAATTTTCCAATTAAAATGAGCTTGAAGGCTATATATAGATGGCTATACTTGGACAAAATTGTCGATGGTTTTCCTGAAATCCTCAACGGTTTGGTTTTTAACCAAATCAATTTTACCGTTTTACCATTACCGCCCCTTGGTTACTCGAAACCGTCGATGGTTTCACTGAGTTCCTCCAAACCGTCAACGGTTTGGCCTGCACCAACCCAAATTTCCTCCTTTTATTAATTATTTTTATTATTATCATTTTTCCAAGTCTCTACAATAGGTCAATCAAATTTTACTTTTTTTTTTTTAAGTTGGTCTTGCATACCCAGTCTCACTCATACTAACCCAACTCAAGAAACCCAAATACTAAACCAATTCAAACTTCTTTCTTTTTGGTTCAACTTCACCTAATCAATTCAATTGGAAATTTGAATTAGATCTAACTCATAAAAAGTACTAGTCCAGTCTCTTTGAAGAGGATAATTCTTAAATTTAAATTTATTACCAAGTATTTTTCAAACTTGGAAAGGGCATATGAATGTGTGCCCTATATGCTCCATCATAGGCCAACAATACTTCTAAAATATCGAAGGGCACCATAAGCATGGTCCACACAAGTCTCTCACTAGCTTTACTCCTAGTTCAGTGGATAAGTAACAACTCTACAATATGCACGAATGCATCGCATGAGCCCTAAGTCACTAATTTTAAATTATTAGTCATGTGGTTTGATCTACCAATTAAAAGGGAGGATAAGCATATAATTAGTTCTTTCTTATTTTTTAGTTTTTTTATGCTCACATGATTTCTTAGCGTGAAATAATCAATGGAGAATAGGAGATTAATCAATTATAATCTATTGATTTGCTTGGATTGGGGAGCCTTCCCTTGGAATGTTTTATTTGTTACTTTTTTTTTTTTTTTTTCACAAAACATATGCTAAGTGTATGTCCTCAAGACCAGCCAATGCTCCTATTCCATTGTAAATTGCGTGAAATTATCTGTAACAACCTGCTTAATAAACTGATTTTTTTTTTATACTATAATATTCTACATGCTCTGATACCATACTGGGGTAAACCCAACCATAAACCTAAGCAGCGAGAGCATAAACCACATAGGCATTATCATTTGAACATATATATACAATACCACACAATACCAAAGTACTACATGTTTCCCAAAATATGTACATATCTCTGTTCCCAAAGCACCCTCAACTAGATAGGGTATACAAAAAAATCATTCCCAAAAATGTACTCATTCTCTGACAGGGCACCATTGAAGCCCCTCTACCTACGAGCCTGATCTGCTTGCCTACCTGGATCACCTGAAAAATAATTCAACACTGGGATGAGCCAACGCTCGGTAAGAAGAAATATGCTATTACTAGTGTGTGGCAAATGAGCAACTATATATCACAGAATCTGTTTTCATGTAAACATGTATAAATTAATATGTAAGTACGGTATAAGTAATAAAATTCATCACCCCTATCCCTATTGCTTAACATGACAGTATTGGAGTTTATTATTCAAAATACTTCTAGTATAAGTAAGTATGTTCCCTGTTTCTGCAAATCTATACATACGTAGTAATAACTGAAAATGTTCCTTGTGGCTATCTGTGTGTCATGACTTACCCCCTTATGATAAGGTTGTGTGGCCCGTAGGCTGGATTTACCCTGACTGGCCAACCAGGAATAAATCACTACACTCCATAGGTCGATCTGCCCACCTCAACCCATATCTAGATGGGGAGCCTAACCTCTTCAAGGGCCTAGGTGAACGACCTTACCACGTATTATCTAAATGGGTGGTTGCATTCATAAAGTAACATAGTATCTGTCACAACGGTACCGTGCTCTGTAACTGCAAGTCCAACAGGGTCTAATATCATATAATATATTTATATATATATATATATATCTCTGATTTACCATGATTCAGAAGTACTGAAATAACCATGATGTTGCATAAACTGTAACTGTAGTTCATACGTAATACTGAGAACTGCATAATCATAATACTGAAGTTGCATAATCATAATACTGAAACTACATAATCATAATACTGATATTCGTGTAATCATGGTGCTGAGATTCATAAAATCATGGTACTAAAATCCATAAAATCATGGTACTAAAATATCGTAAAATCAGGATACTGAAATATCGTAAAACTTATATTCATACTATATTCATATTCAAAAGCCACACGATACTGTAATACATAATTTTCATCATTAAATAAACTATATAGTATTTTAAAAGTTCCTAGCATAGCATATTTCCCTTACCTGACTACTGGAAAGCCCCAAGGGAATTCTAGCCTAATACCCGCAATGCCACCTACAAAACACCCTGAAACCAACATATGCCAAAACAAAATATTAGTATTTTTATGCCTATATCGTTTCCTATAACTGTCAAAAGGCCAAAAATAGGCTAAAAGACCTTACCCTGAATTTGGGATGAAATCCAACTTCAATTCCCCAACGATCTGCTCCGGCAGACTTGCAGAGAACTTCTCCAGGAGCATCGTGGCGGCTTCAGATCGTCAATCCGGCGACTCGCAGAGCCGAAATCAAAGAGAGAAGGGAGAGAGTGATGTAGGGAGAGAGAGGAGAGAAAGAGAGGATTGAAATATGCTTAAAAATCCGGTTTTAAGATATTTATAGGGGCAGATTCGTCGACGAGACACGTCATCTCGTCGACAAGTCCTTCATTAAATTCGTCGACAAGACCCTGTATTCGTCGACGAAATGCAAAGCAGCCGAAAATCGTCTCTCGGTATTTTCTCGTCAACGAAGCCCTGTATTCGTCGACAAAATTCTTCAGACCTTCGTCGATAAAGCTTGGCAGTTTCCTTAAATTTAAATTTAAATTTAAATTTAAATTATCCTCAAAATGCAATGTTGTCGACGAAGTCTACGACCTCCTGTTTCTGTATCTATTTTCTTTCCTCTTATTATTATTAAAATGCTATTATTCTTTAGGTCACTACATTATCTCTTTGTCCTAGATTGTGGAATTGAACAATGCCAAACTTGTATATGTGCTATTAAAATTGGTGATTAATTTTGCAATTGGTCAAAATGGCATCAAGATTTACCATAGAGACACAAGCACCTAGATCTCAACTAATCTTTTTTTTTTTTTTTCAACTAAATGAGGGCGGCACCTCCTAATTATTTATTGATATACCCTCACTTTTGGCGAAAGAATACTGTGGTTACAAGACAAACATTGTGAGATTACAAATAAAAAAAATTAAAGGTCTCCCAAAAACAACACCAATAACCAACCAAAATAAGACTACAAATCCAAAAAAGCTAAATAAGAAACAAATCTACACAGACCTATCAAAAACAAAAATAATAAAATATACTAAAATCAAAACATCTAAACCAACCAGACAAAAATTGAGAGGATGAACTAATGACAAAAGAAAGTAAGACCCAACCTATCCAGCCAAAGGATACCTTTCAGAGAACGTGATAAAAAATTTTGTTTTTCGTAGATGACATTGTTTCCCATTTCTCCTTCTCTAACAAGAAAATCAGCTGCACTATTGGTTTCCCTATATTGATGGATCACCATGAAGTTCACTTAGATCTCAACTAATCTCGATGTTGAGATATTCTTAAGAGTCTTGACTTGGTGAGCTCGAACCTCATTAAAAGGAGTTCTAATTTGTAAACCTTTTCCTAAGATAGTTAATATTTTTTAACTGTATTTACATTTTTTTTCTCTTATCCTATACGTGGTGATGAGCTTATTGGGTTTATAATTAATTTTTCAATTTTAATTAACTGATATGCAACATGACATACTCTTATTGGAGAATGACATCTAACACGCTTTTACCATTTCTTTAATTGTATGTGCCTCCAATCATTCTCCAATAGAAATCGTCTCTCTCTCTCTCTCTCTCTCTCTCTCTCTCTCTCTCTCTCTCTCTCTCTCTCTCTCTCTCTCTCTCTCTCTCTCTCTCTCTTAAACTCACTTACTTTGGATTACCAATAGCTTAAGAACTCTTTTCAATCATAAGAGCATCTTCATTTCCCACTATCCATACTTACAATCCTAAAAATTATATAATTTTCCTTTCTTAACTCTTTCTAAAACATTACTTATTTTTTTATAACAAAAACTCTCTTCCTCTCTCAATAATTCCTCTGCATAAAACAAAATAAACACACCCTTCATATCTTCATTTTTAAGTCAACAAAGAAGTAGCTATAGATGACCATAAGCACAATGACAATAGTACATCAAAAAAATTAATGTTTAAATTAACCATTCTTACAAAGAGGAAAAAAATGAGTGAGAGAGAGAGAGAGAGAGAGAGAGAGAGAGAGAGAGAGAGAGATTACATGTTTCCCTTTCATGCAAAGAGGGTATAGAAACAAAGATCACATCAATTGATGTTTTGCGCTTTATCATGGTTATATCCCATTGACTTTTCAAATGAACTAAAGTTACATTCTTTTCATAGTTTGCTTTCAATGAAATAATGTTTGATAAATATTAAGTCCTATATCATTTCATATGCCCTTTAAAAACCAAGCAGAGTTTAAATGTTAGGTGGGAATGTGATTTGGAAAATTCACCAATCCAATTTTAAGGTCAGATGTTGGGGGCCATGCTACTTAAGGTATATATTTATTTCTTTAACTCAAGTCAAAGTAGATTTTAGGTTTTACACTGATAAATCTTTTACGGGTTTAGGTTGGGTTGAGTGGTTTCAAATAATTTTTAATTTTAAATGTGAATATGTGAGGTTTATATTTTTAATTATTTTGTGTATTTTAGTCAAAAAAGTAAGTTTGACATATTCATAAGAGTGGTTCAATTTTTATTGACAATGCGGTGAAGGGTGATCTAAAACCATTCAGAATTTTCTAACTTTACATCAAATGGGATATATCCTCATTTTAATATATATATATATATATATATATATATATTAAAAAAAAAAAACTACTTAAACCAAGTGAGGTGATAATGACTTCTAATAATTATGTATATATATATATATTTAAAAAAAAAAACTACTTAAACCAAGTGAGGTGATAATGACTTCTAATAATTACATAAGGGTCATAACCAATCCAATAATGGGGGATCAAATGCATTCTCCTTACAATTCTTCAAGTACTAATGCATTATTCCGTATATTATGGTTAATTTAGAACTTTTATATTGAAGATGTCGCGTTCGAATCCTAAAAGGGGCAGGAAAGGCGTATGTGATGGTCGATAGTTTACCTCTTATTGTGTAGTCCTGGAATGACAGCTTGCAATAAAATAAAATAAAAAATCATCTATTGTGGCATCTCAATAAATTTTCAATATATTAATCTTCAAAATTATTTTCCAATTTTCTCTTTGTTAAATTTAATGTTCCTTAATTCTACTCTCTACTCTCCTTTTTATTGGAAATCCTATCTTAAGGTCTTCCCTTTAATTTTAAATTAAAATTTTCAAATATAAAAAAATTACTATTTTAGACTTTTTATAATGCAGAAAAAAGTTTTAATGCAACATATACTCATATTTATTCACATTAATATTAATTTTAACAATACTAACAATTGTTTACTATTGTCATTGCATGTGTGACGTGATGCCAAAGACATTTTCTTGAAAATGGGTTCAAAGTTTGAAAAAATAATAATAAGTAAAGTTACTTCCCTAATTGAAAAGTAATAATAAATAAATAAATTTACTTCCCTAATTTATTGGAGGAAAAATGAAAACAAAGCCTTTGAAAAGATACAACAAGAAAAAGTAGGTTTGCTTGTCCTTTGTGCATTACGCTATCAAAACATATACCTACTATCATCAATTCCAAAAAAATGGGCACAAGTACTAAATTGTATGCTTACCTAGTTTTGAAAATAAGACTAGTTTCTCTAAAAATATTTTTCAAAAAAAAAAAAAAAGAAAGAAAATGGAAGATATATCCCTAGACTTTGAGAATATCTGATGAAGTTTTGAGAAATCTGAACAAAAATTATTATTGTTGTCAATGGAGAAATCTTCCACACTTTTTCATTTTATTGTATCAGCATATATACACGTATACAAACTCTATTCTAGGTAAGAGAACTAAAATCAAGCTGTACATTTACAGCACAGAATATTTTATATTTATTACAAACATAATGTCAGCCTATAAATTAGGACTTGTGATTGGGAGCTTGATTTGAGGAGTCTTTCCTTATACGCCCCCGCAAGATGGAGTAGTCATCGACTAAGCCAATCTTGATTTTTAGAGTCTCCATGCATTGTCGTGATAATGGCTTGGTCAGTAAATCTGCTAGCTGATCTTGAGTGTTGACATGTTGAACATTGAGAATTTTGTTTTGAACCATATCAGGAACAAAATGTAGATCAATCTTTATGTGTTTCATCCGAGAATGCTGAATAGGATTGAAACTAAGATGTGTTGCACCTAGATTATCACGTAACAATGTTGGTGTATGTGTTATTGATAGTCCGAGTTCTTTGAATAACGATAGCAGCCACACAGTTCAAAGTCAGCATTGGCAAGAGATCTATACTCAGCCTCGGTTGATGATCTTGCAACATTCGAACTCCATGAAATGGGACTAGAACCAAGGAAACTTATGTATACTGATGTGGATGTATAATCATCGCCTACCCAATCAGCGTCAGAATATGTGGTTATAGCAAAACTGAAATTTTTTTAAAATATGAATGCCATGGAAAATGGTTTGTTTCAAGTACCGAAGAAGTCGGTTTACTGCAGTCTAGTGAGTTACGGTGGATTTATGCATAAATTGTGACAATTTATTTACTAAGAAACAAATGTCTGGGCATATGAGGGATAAATACTGGAGGCCTCCAATAACACTTCGAAAATAGGTACTATCAAATGATTTTATTCCATTAACCAACTTTAGAGCCATGCTTGTAGACATCGAAGTAGATGCTTCCTTTGCACCCATCATATTTGTTTTTGAAAGAAGGTCCCGAATGTATTTGTGCTAGGATAGGAAGAGACCAGATGTTGTTGGAATAACTTCCATGCCCAAGAAGAAATGAAGCTGGCCCATATCTTTTATGAAGAATTGAATTCCAAGTTGTTTAATGATATGAGATAAAAAAAATTAGATCACTGCCAATGATGACCAAATCATCCACATATACCAATAAATAGCATAGAACAGAGTTTTGTTGGTAGATAAACAAGGATGAGTCTGCCTTTGAATTCTGAAACCTGAGACTCATGATAGCCATTTTCAGTGTCGAGTACCAAGCTCCAGAAGCCTGCTTTAGGCCATAAATTTCCTTATTTAACCTACAAACATAATTAGGTGTCGATGCATCTTTGAATCCCAGGGACTAGGCCATATAAACTATTTCAGTTAATTGGCCATGCAAAAGGGCATTGTTAACATCAAGTTGTCTTAAGGGCCATCCCTGCATTACAATAATTGTTAGAACAGTTCGAATTGTTGCAGGCTTCACAACGGGGCTAAAGGTTTCCTTGTAATCCAACCCAAGACGTTGATTGTAGCCTTTGGCAACAAGTCGTGCTTTAAAACGATCTATAGACCCATCAGGTTTTTGCTTGACTCGGAATATCCATTTGCACACTACGGGTTGATAATTAGGTGAGGGAGGGACCAATTCCCATGTGCCATGGCTCATAAGGGCAGTGAGTTCTTCTGACATGGCTTTTCTCCAGTGTGGTTCAAGAAGAACTTGTCCCACACAAGTAGGTTCAATGGTGCTGGGAATGGGATGTTTGGTTGTGGAATTTAGTTGTTTGGGCTTACAAATGTTATTCATCGACCGAGTGGTCATGCAGTGGGTTTGCATAGATTGTGTGTAATTTTTTTCATGCTTCTTAGGAGGTTTTGGCAATGGAGATGAAGGGTGTAATAGTGGTGGTCGTAGAGGCCAAAATGGCACTGAGGATAAGCTTATCTTGTCTTATCCATTGTGTTCTTTGATGAGCATAAGTGGAGGGATCATTGGGTTTAGGGCAGGGCCTATCACCCGTAACATAATCAAGGAGTAGTGGAAGGAGTGATTTTTTGGTTGATCTGAGCAGTGATATTGAGAGCAATAAGGGGAATGTATGTTGGAGATGGTGGGGTTGCAATCGGGTTATGGGTATTGTCATAGGAAGGGATCGAAGGCTCAATGGAGGTTGGCTCTACTAATACCATGATGAAGTTTTGAGAAATATGAACAAAGATTCTTATTGCTGTCAATGAAGAAATCTTCAACACTTTTTCACTTTATTGTATCAGCATATATACACGTATACAAACTCTATTCTAGGAAAGAGAACTAAAATCATGCCACAGATTTACAACACTAAATATTTGATATTTATTTCAAACATAATGTCAGCTTATAAATCAGGACTTGTGATTGGGAGCTTGGTTTAAGGAGTCTTTCCTTATAATATCCGCCTCAAGTTGAGTGAAAACCCTATCTAGGGCCAACTTCCTTCAAAGTTGGCTTGAAATTTTCCCTTGATTCAATTTTGAATTGAAAATTACAGAAATCATAGAGAGAAGAAATAATACATTACATTTACACATATTTTATATTTAATCACTATCAACCAAACTATTGTCATCTCTTGTAAGTTGTATATATCATACGAGGAGCAAATTGAATCACCCAAAATATGCTTAGCAAAGGATGGATAAAGACCATATCCTATAAGAGAATAGTTTAGCCTTCTTAATTTAAGCAAGAAGATCAATTTCAAAGAAAGATTGAATGGAGAACCCACTAAGTAAAATATATACCATATAATTTTATAATAAGTAATTTTGTTTGATATTACCAAACTTGTAGATGGAAACCTCAACTCCCCTCTGCCATCTAGTATATAGACCTAAAGTCAGAAAGCATGACTAAGGAGAGAAGGAAATGGCCCCATCTAGAAAATTTTTCAATTATTTGATCATCATCAATTCGACAAGTGAAACCTTCATTAAAAAAAAAATAGAACTTACATAATCATTTGTGTAAATTAATATTAAAGTTAAAGAGATTGTCACCCAAATGGCTAAATGTAGCAGTACAATTAAGCCAACACCTAATTATCCAATATGTAACAAAAAAGGTTCTCCAATCGCACATAAAAGGATTAAGAGGAGGGGAAGAACCTTATCTAGGAAGTTTTTTACCATGGACGGTCAACATCAAAAAGGAGCCCTAATGAATATATAGTTTTCCATTAAATTTATTAGTTAGATAAAAAATGGCTTGTGTTAGCTTTACCGTGATCCTAAGAGGGGGGGTGAATTGGTATTTTTAAAATTTATCTCTTAGGTATTCCTCCTAACAGTAGTATGTTCACAAGTCTATGGTCAATTTAGTGCAAGTAATATAAATATATTAGAAATTCAGTAAATCAGTTTATTTACTCACAAGCACCATAAATCAATAAAGAGAGTGTGACATACAGATATGTTATCGAGGTTCGACCAACTGCCTACGTCCCCGCCTTGGCTAACCAGCACAAGGATTATCACAATAACTTGCTCACTTAAATGGGTGGAGCAGCACCTATACAAACCAAGTCAATTAGCACAGGACTGACCTCAACCTTTACACTAATCATTACCAGGTTGGATTACCGTTCCCTAAGGCCGTGCCTGGAATCTCTCAGATATACAATCAAAAGGTACAATATAAGGGTGCTTTCACGTAAGCAGATTTGTACCCCAAATGCGCACAATCACAAACACCACAGATGATTTAATAATGTAAGCTTAGTGTGGTCTAGATAGTTCAACTCTCAAAGGTATTTTCTATCAGTGTAATGCATACGTGAGAGTGTCAAACAAGCAATCTTTGTTTCACAATGTGATCTCAATCAAGATGCTCAAACAAAGATATTATGCAAGTTTCAAATATTTCAACTAGTGATGCTTGGTTTGCAAAGCTAAGCAATCTTTGTATTCAGCAAATAATATAAAATGAATGGATATTGCCACAAAGATTTGTATATCAAACACAAATATTTTTTCACAAAAATGTCAATATGAATACCACAAGTTGAGTAAGTTTGAAAATATTTTTGCAAGCCAAAAACAAATACAAACTTCCAAAGATATTGCAATGAGAATGCAACACTCGGAAGTTCACCACAAGCCTTCTTAGGGTAGGCTTATTAGAAAAGCCTCCTAAGAATGCTTAGGTTATGCTCTCGTAAAAAATCGATTCAAGCACTCACAAAATGAGAGAGCAAACCTCTAAATGAATACACTCAATACACTTACAAATGATACAAAGAAGTGAAGAAGGTAAGTTTGAGTGGATTTGGAAATAGTATGAGCAGCAGGAAGTATTTTGCTTGAGAGAGAAATTTGGATATTTGTTTTTGCTAATCGATTCTTAATTCTCCCAAATGAAAGGGTATATATAGACATACCAGATTTTTTGACCTTCAGGGACCTATTATGGATTGTTAGAAAAGTTTAATGACGTTTAAAACATTTTAACGCTGTTTAAAAAATATTTAACCGCGGTAAAAATCAGGGCAACCCGAGAGGTCTGGTCGACCATAAATGTTTCGGTCGACCAGGTCTCATATGGTTCGGTCTACCAGGGGGATTTTGAACTAAAGGCTCGGTCGACCAGGAGAAGACGATTTTTCAAATCTCTGAGGTTCGGTTGACCGGGCCATTTTGAACTGGCTAGTTTGGTCAACCAGACCGTTGGAATTTCTCCCGAGGACCCTCGGTCGACTAGGTAGTTGGAGTACAAAAGTGGCTCGGTCGACCAGATGGTCAAAATGCTGACCCAAGGAGGTTTCGGTCGACCAGGGTTTCTTGAACTACCTAGTTTGGTCGACCAGGACCTTGGTCAACTGTTGACCCAGGTCCAGTTCGATCGACCAGGCCAAAATGAACTATGTTGGCCGATCGACCGAAAGTGCACCAAGTGTGCATTTCGGTCCTGTTTTGAAACATACAAACCCTATTCAAGTGCCTAACAAACATATGTGCAAATGTATGTGTCCTAGGGTCATTTATGTCCAAAATTAAGATACCAAAAAAGTCAGGTGTCGGTCGATCGAAAACCCTAAGATCTTTCTACAGTCACTTTTTAGTTCATATCTGGTTTGAGCTTACAAAATAAACCATGCATGTGATGTGTGTGCTTATTACAAACCAAATATCCGAATTACTATTACAGACAAAGTTCAGTACTGAATATTACAATCGAAAACATGAATTTGTCTTCAAGCTTTAAGCTTTCACGTGCCATAAATGTATCTGCTAATATAGACCTGCACATGGACTAGATATTCATTAAATACGTGAGTATTTGTCATTATCAAAACCGAGCGTGACCTATAAGGTCAACAGCTTGCTTTCTACAAATTTGTCGCACTACCTTAGCACACATCCCATTGAGGTGATGCACTGTTACAAGATCAACAATATCTATAGCATTATAAGTACCAAGACAACAATATCTTCAATTTTGACGCCCAGGACCCGTCAAATGGGGCTCGGGTGCCACGTGTTTCATTCATCTGTATCTGATACCATAACCTCAATCACGCAGCAGAAATAATAACAACTCCTCAATAATATACCAAAGTTTCTACATATATATATATATATATATATATAATCTCAAAAGGTATTCTCCAACATCCAGTATTCACAAATAAACAACTCAAAAAACATAAATATAATACCATCCCAAAAATATAACCAAAGTTTATACCCTCTCTCTCTCTCTCTCTCTCAAAAACTCTACACCAAGCCCCGAGTTCACTGAGCTCGATCATGCGGAGGTCCTGAAAAAGATGAAATTCATATTGGGTGAGACACATCTTAGTAAATCAGAATAGATTAGTACCAGTGTGTGGCTATCATGAGGTTAAGTGTACAAAATACAATCATCATTTACAAATTTATCCACAATTATGAAATCATTTTCTGTCCCTACTCACACACATGCATTGTATTTTAATAACGAGAGTTCTCAAAGATTGGGGTGATTACCTACCCATACAAGTAGCACCCTTCTGCTCTGATACCTTACACAACCTATGGCTACAACTGAAGTATATTAGGGCACTTACCTTACTCGATAAGCCCTCAGGTGGATAGTTTGTCTCGTATTCACACACATTCACACAAATATTTATAGGCAAAAGTCCCCGAGAATAGAGAAGATTACCCGCTCATACAAGTAGCTTCCCTCTACCCTAATACGTTAAGCAGCCCAGCCTGGCAACATTTGTAGTAACCGGAAAAAAAAAATTTTAAAAAATAATAATAATAATAATAATAATAAAATAATAAAATAAAATTAATTAATTAAATTAACAAGTAAAATGAATAGTATGATAAGGACAAAATATATATATATATATAATAATACAAGCTTCTTCAAGAAGCTTTGAAAAGTCAAATACAAAAAAAAAAAAATCCAATTTGAATTGGATTCATGTTGGTGTGCGGCAAGTGCACTCTCACACCACACACACTTTTTCTCTCTCTCTCTCTCTTCTCTCTCTCTCTCTCTCTCTTCTCTCTCTCTCTCTCCTACGACTCTCTCTCTTCAATTCCGGGCTAGTTTTACGCCGGATCGACAAACCGAAGCCACCACGACGCTCCTGGCGAAGTTCTCTACAAGTCTGCTGGAGCGGATCGTCAGGGAAACGAAGTTGGATTTCATCCCAAATCCAAGGTAAGGCTTTATATTCAATATTTGGATTTTTGACAGTTGAAGAAAGTGATATACGCGTAAAAATACTAAACTTTAATACTGGAAATTTTCAATTCCAGGGTGTTGATTGGGAACGTTGGGAATCATCCCTAAGTTGAGGTAAGACTTTTTAAGTCGAATTTGACTTAGTGGTAGTTATAGAAAATGTTGTACGTACGAAAATACTAAACTTTAATTCTGCGAGTTTTCATTTTCAGGGTGTTGAGTTGAGAACCTTGTGGGTACGGGGAAGATTTTCTTAGGGGCTTTTCAGGAATCAGGTAAGGGGATAAACTAAGCTAGTTTTGTTTTGAGATAATGCATGTATATATATGTAGCATCTGGTTTCAGGAAAAATAAATATATTTATATATATGATTTATATTTGGAAAATACTGTTTAAATGATGATATGTTGAATACGTAGAAAATTTGTTTAGTGTGGCATGAGTATAAAAATGTTGTGAAATACTATGTTTTTGGGAATGGGGACGATATGGATTTTTATGATGGAAAACCGGCGTACGGGCCGAGATATTTTTATATGTATATGTGATTTTCTGGCGTATGGGTCGTGCTATATGGATGAGATTTGCCGGCGTACGGGCCGTGGTATGTGATTTGCCAGCGTACAAGTTGTGCTATGTGATTTGCCGGCGTACGGGCCGTGCTATGTTAAAATGTGTAATACCGGCGTACGGGCCGATGATTTTCGTGATACATGTATATATGTGAAATGATATGATTGATGTGAAAATAAATGATATGAGATATTTATGTATCGGTTTTAGTATATGTATATGATATCAGAACCTGGTTGGTTTGGTCTAGGCTAGCACTTGCACGGTACCGTTGCTATGTGTCCATGGTCTTCGTGATCATGATATCTGTGTTAACACCGCTGTACGGAGTGGTGTGAGATTGGATGGTCGATGTGGTTATTTTCAAGAAGTGTGCTGTTATCGCCCCTGGTGTACGGACCAGTCTGGGTAGACCCATCGGACCTACAGACTATTGTTTGACTTGGCAGTGGTCGGCCAACCATTGTCAGGTCCCGCCTTCGGGCCACACAACCCAGTCATGTGGGGGTAATACATGACAACAACCAGCTAACCTACCAGGATTGTTTTATGTTATTATTAGTGTATGAGATGAGATATGTATGTTTTCCCAGATTTGATAAACAGTATTGAATATGTTATGTATGGTATATGTAGAACACATAATACTCATGTTGCCACACACTGGTATTAGTTTATTTCCCTTACTGAGAGGTGTCTCACCCTTAAATCTTATACATTTTTCAGGAGCCCCTGATAAGAGAGCGGGAAAAGCCCCGCTGATCTAGATCAGTTGTTTGCCCTCTTTGGAAGGGTAAGTTTTTGGTAGGGACAGTTAGGTTTTGTGGGGATTGTCCCTAGATTTCATTTTTGAGATGTATATACTGTGAGATAGTAATTGTAGTGACTCTGGTATGTGTTATGCACATTATGATGAGATGTATATGATTTTATACTTTCTGCTGCGTAGGCTTCTGCTGTATGTTTTGTTATATCCCTGGTGCCCACGGGCCCAGGTGAATTGTGACCTGCTGAGTTGGAATGTATGATGTGATGATAATTTATTTATATAAAAAAATATATATGTGAAAAAGGAGTAGGTCGTTACAACATTTGATATTAATCAGGGCACTCGCCTTTCTCAGCAAGCCCTCAGGCGGCGAATATACTTCGCCTCAAATACATATAATACTACAATATATAATACATTTATTACTTTACTCTGTGTTTGTTATCTCTATATTATTCATCTCTTCAAATTCTCAATTTTCATAATTCACAGTATTTCACATCACATAAATCTCACTTCCACATTTCACATTCACATTTCACTCTCTATGTTCCCATTTGCATTCATATATTTTGATCTCATTCTATTCACTGGTTAAATTAATCAATTATGCATTTAGAACTCACTACCAGATGGATAATCACTGTCATGCTTCCCCCCATGACCCGTAGGCTAGACTTAACCCTGGTCGGCCCAGCAGAGTTAAATCAGTAACAACCTCTTGAGTCTGTAAGTCAGATTGGCAGTTTGCATACTGATCTAGACTCCAGGAGGGACTCTACCCTTCTCATCCCAATTGACCATTCCATCTCCACACTCTCTCTAAGATGTGGGGGTGCACTAAGCTCTACAGAAATCACGCGTAATAGTACTGTGCCAACTATGGTCCACTGGAGTTCTCAAATCATACATTGCAATTTAACGATCACATCCTGCTCTGATTAAACAATACAATAATATAATGCCAATATATTTCATTATTTCCAACATGTCTTACATATATCACAACTCAACTCAGTATATTCATTTTACTCATGCCACACATTTTAAATAATACGCATAAATAAATAAATATATATATATATATATCATCAAAAATAATAAGCCAACCTATGTGTAATGCCTCGAACCCACCACGTGAGGCCGGGAGTGTTATGAGACAATCCATACGTCTCTAATACCATTCATGCAGCGGAATTAATTAAATAACCTCAAACAAAATACCAGAGTGTTATATTTACATATGCAAACCCATAAAATGGTATAATTATATTCCATTTTACATAACTAGGACAAAACATTAAACATAGTCTATACACATATCTTGAAACGACCTACTAATAAAATAAAATCTTTTTCCCTAGTTTTAAATTCAATCATTAACCTAAAGAGCGGAAGGTCAATCATATAAAATAAAACCACACATAATACAATACCAGAGTGTCAAATCATCCCACAATATACAAACATTGTTGTTCTCTCGACAACTACCCTTACAGATACCAATGGTTTACAAAACATACCACTTAAAATAATACTCACTCTTAAAGGAGGCAGTATAACAGCTCCTCTACCTGCGAGTCTGCTCTTCTCGCCTAACTGGTTCACCTGAAAAACAATTCAACACTGGAATAAGTCAACACTCAGTAATACGAAACATGTTATTACTAGTGTGTGGCCGCTGAGCTATAGTTTGGTAAAAATAATCTGATTTAGGAATAATATGAATAATTGAATCTGAAAATGTTGATAGTACATAACATATAATAAAACCATTAACTATATTATTTAACATGCCAATTTGTATGAAACTACTTTTCATATTAATACTACTATTCCTGAAAGTCTGATAGTACTCATAATATCTGAGAAATTTCCATGGATGGTTGTATGTCATGATTTAACCCCTCATGACAGGGCTGTGCGGCTCGAAGGTGGGACCTATTCTAGATGGCCGACTAGGGTAAGTCAACTGAACTCCAACAGTCTGATCGGCCCCCTCAATCCATATCTGATGGAGATCCTATCCCCACGTGGGCACGATCGACCTCATACCACTTACTATCTGAGTAAAGTGGTTGCACTCTGAACTGAATATTTGTAGCTACGGTACCGTGTTCTGCTGCCTGATCCATCAGGGTCTGATACTATATAGGTAACTGTTATCGGTAATATACTGTTTTTACTGTAGTTTCTAAAATAACCATAACCCCATAGAATTTATCTGAAATTCTAAATAAACTAACTGAAAATCTGATTTCTGTATAACTGAATTGTTATCTGTATAACTAAATATTGGGGCGTTATGGTATTGAAAAACTGATTATTCTAAAACTACTAAAAATATATCTTTCTGAGTATACTGCATACTGAAAGTCTTTTATTCTATGAGCATGTAAATATCATGGTACTTCGGTTCATAAACTGTAAATACGATATTCATAGTTTGTATAAATACAATACTGTACTCTAATCAACTCATGCCACACTAATAAATATTATCATAATCAGGCTCTGAAAATCATATATATAATTTAAATAATAATTTGATAGCAACCAATATTTTGTACTGAAATCCTAATGAAGTTTCCTAGCATAGCATGTTTCCCTACCTAATTACTAGAAAGCCCCTACTAGATATCGGTCCTACACCCGCAGGATTTCCCACTCAACTCCCTAAAAACAACATTCACCAGAACAAAACATCATTATTTCTCTGTCTACGTCATTTTCTACAACTGCAGGAAGGCCAAAAACTGAATAAAAGGTCGTACCCTGATTCTAGGAAGAAATTCAACTCGATCCCACTGACGATCCGCCCTTGTAAACTTGGAGAGAACTTCGCCAGGAGCGTCATGGTGGCCTCAGATCATTGATCCAGCGACTGACAGGGCTGAAATCGAAGAAAGATGGAGGAGAGGTCGTATGAGAGAGAGAGAGAGAGAGAGAGAGAGAGAGAGAGAGAGAGAGAGAGAGAGAGAGAGAGAAAGGGAAGATGTGCGTTGATTTTTCTGCGATTAAACCATGTTTAGGGCTATTTATACTGCAGGATTCGTCGATGAGCCACATCACCTCATCGACGAGTCCTGTAGAAAATTTGTCTACGAATCTGCACCCTCGTTGACGAATTTCATACTTCCCAAAAATCCTCTCTCGATATCTTCTCGACAACGAGACGAGACCTCGTCGACGAGATCCTGAAGAACCCTCGTCAACAAAACCCCTGTGTTCGTCGACAAGTGCTTGAAAAATTATTGGGTTATTATTTAAATAACCCTTGTGTTCGTCTACTGCCTCCTTCTGTTTATATTTCCATTTCCCTCCCTCTTTATTATTTAAATATTATTATTCTTCGGGTCGTTACATATCTGGTCTTTTATTTACTCACAAAACTACCCCGCCCTAGAGCTTTCTAAGCTCGATCACCTAGAGGACCTGAAAAGATTAAATATTTGCCAACATGAGACATCTGTCAGTAAGGAAGAAATAAGTTACAACAGTGTGTGGCTGAGGTGTTTAATATATAATTACAAAATATACATGCAGTTGTATTTCACTATCGATAGCAGCTGAGAAAATGCATTCTTAATCACATCATTGTCGACTTCTCTAATTCCCAATCACATACGCACATATGTAATCAATTTTATTGATAATTCCTGAGAATAGAGAAGTCTACCCGCCAATACAAGTTAATTCCCTCTGCTCTAGTGCTAAAACCAAGGCACTCACCTTTCTCAATACGCACTTGGGTTATATATCCAGGTAAATTCTCCGAGAATAAGGAAGGTCACCTGCCCATACAAGTGGCTTCCCTCTACTTTAGTATCCACAGATAATTATCAGAGCACTCGCCTTCCTCAGCGAGCCCTCGCGTGGAAAATTTTATTTTACTCTAAATACTTAAGTAGTTAAAGTTACACATATCCGATGTCGTCATTTCACAGAGTTCCACAAATATACGCATACCACAACCAATCCACACATGATAATTCATATAGTTTTCATTTATACCCACACAGGGTTCATATCCATATAGAATACAACGTCCACATAGGACTCTAATCCATATAAAATACATGTCCACACAGGACTAACAACCACACAGGTTACATGGTCCATATAGGACTAATCATCACACAGACTACAACACATACAACCATGTTCTTGGTAAATAGGTAAAAAAACTCCTTATACCACTGCCAATGTTTTACCCCTCAATATAAACACCCATACAACAACCTCCTCATACCACTGCCAACGTTACATGACGATTATATCAATTACGATATAACGACCTCCTCACACCACTGCTAGCACTATATCGCAATTTACATGAACCTCAAAATAATACACATCCAGTACAGGTAAACACATCAATGCATTCCCATTCACAATATTTAATCATCCCAAACAGCATCACAACCAAATAGAATTCACAGCCCAAACAGTATCCACAAGTGAACATTAGTCCAAAATCAAGCAGCACTCGCAACCATTTAATTATCAAAGTTGTTTTCATGCCAGACGATTTTTCCCAATATAGTATATAATCAAAATAGTATTTTCAATACCTACACTACTCAGAAAATTATACCTAAATATATAGAATTTTATACCCAACATTTAGCCGATTTAAAATTAATAAAAAGTTGTTATAAAGTATTTCCTTTTACCTACTCCTCAAGTTCCTCCCTAAACTGAACAGAAATAAGACCCTATATTCTGAAAATCCCAACTTACTCAAAACTCATAAAAACACTCATTTAATACTTATTAGGTTCCATATATTTCAAAATAATAATAAAACCCTAAAATATCTCATTTACCCTGATTTTGGGATGATTCCCAAGTACTCTAAACTAAAAATCTGCTCTGCCTATATTATAGAGAATCTTCCCAAGAGTCTTGTAGTAGCTTCTGATCGTTGAATCAGGCTAAATCTGGGTCGAAATTGTAGTGAGAAGGTAGAGCGCCTCAGATTTAGAGAGAGAAACTAGAGAAAAGAAATTTTATTGCTGCCAAATGAAAGATATTGCTATTTATAGGCAGGGACTCATCAACGAGACACATGGAATCGTCAACGATCCCATGAAGAACACTCGTCGACGGGACCGCGTGTTCATCGACGAGTTTCATAATACCTCAAACCCTCTCGGTAACTCCTCGTTGACAAGACATGTACCCTCGTTAACGGGCTATGGAAGAACGCTCGTCGACGAGACCAGTTGGTTTGTCGACAAGTTCTCGCAGACACCCTTTTAAATATTCCTTTTTTCTCCCTTCACTATTTCCTTTATTTTATTATTTTTAATTATTAAATTTTTTTTGTCATTATATTCTCCCCTCCTTTAGAAAATTTTCTTCCTCTAAATTCGTTAATCACCCATTTCTCACATCTGATAAGCTAGCTAACCACATTTACATATTTCAATCAAATCTAGCATATGCAATATCGAATCATATACAGTCAAACAAAATTACTACTCATGCTAACGAAAAAATATTACCTGCGCCTTTAGCATTGTCTTTATTAGGTGTACCCAACATATAAACACGTGCCGAGGCACTGCCGCCACAAGACACCGGGTTGTTCCACTTATTCTGATTTGGAGCAGGTGCGTTGTTCGGCAGTTCTCGACATTCCCTGGCTATATAACCATATTTTCTGCATCTATAGCACACAACACCCCTACTCCAGCATTCTCCCCAATGCCACTAGTTACATTTAGGGCAGTGGGGGCGTGACGAATCGCATTATCATCCTCGATCATTCCTTTTCGACCCCTGAACTACAACATCTCTGTCTCCCCTCCATGACCCTTGTCTAACATTTTTTTTGGGGACGAAGAGACACGGGTCTCCTTCTTCGTTCTAACGCCTTTGCACTTCTCTATAGAATCAACTCTGCAACAGTGGCTTTCTCCACCAATTCCGCAAAATCTTGAATCTTCAAACATGCCATATGCTCGTGAATCCTCTAATTTAGACCCCTTTCAAACCACCTCGCCTTTTGGTATTCATCTAAACCATGCAAGGTGTGAAGTAGAAAGTTTCAGAAATTAAGCAGCATACTATTGAATAGTGAGACGCCCCTGAGTCAGGTTGAAAAACTCTTCTGCCTTCGCAGTTTTGGTGGTAATGGGGAAGTATCGGTTGTAGAAGACCTGCTTGAAATGAGCCCAGGTCATTGCTATAGGTATTGCTCACTATTCTTCCAACATCTTCATCGTATACCACCACCGTTCAACTTTTCCAGCCAGCTTAAAGGTGGCAAAAAGAACCTTTTGCTCCTTAGTACAATTCAACACTACCATTATCTTCTCCATCTCTTGCATCCACGTCTTAGCCTTGATCGGGTCAGTACCACCCTCAAAAGATGAGGGTTTCAAGCAAGTGAAGTGATCAATCGTGCAACCCTAGTATACTGGTGGGTAGCTTGATCCCCCAAAGTCTCGTCTCGTCTCTTCCCTAACTTGACGAGCTATTCCTCGCAATAGTCGAGAGGCGTAAATCTCATCCCCGCTGGAAGCTCCCAACTCGCTTCCTCCTCCTTCATCCACGCCTTTACCTCTAGGATCCATCCTTGAATATATATATATATATATATATATATATATATATATATATATATATGAAAAAATCATAAAACAAGAAACCAATTTAATATCCAGATCCTCAATTAAACATATGATATTCAATTATCCACAATCATCTTAACCTTCGAATTCGAAATCCAAATATCAGTTTCTCTGCTTGGAAACATCACTGTCGATGGATTTACCGTGGTTTTCTAAAATCATCGACTGATTTAGAAAATCATAGAAGTCCGCCAAGGGATTTTTGCCTCCAAGTTACGAACAAACTCAAACTCCTGTCAATACCCTAATCTACCTATTCCTACCCTTATTCAACTCAAACCTATACTCTGGTATTAATCCTCCTAAAGTCTACATGTAATAACCCCAAAAAGGGCTATACAAGATTAGTGGAGTGATTAAAAAAAAATTGAATTAAAAAATTTTAAAAAAATTAATTAATTAATTAAGTAATTAATTAATCGAATTTAAAAAAAAGAAAAAATAATAATTAAAATTTATTTTATTTTTATTTTTATTTTTATTAATAAAATATATTATTATTAATATTAATTAAATATATTATTATTATTATTATTATTATTATTATTATTCATCCTAAGGCTTAGAAGCTTCAGGATGTTTTTATCTTCTTCTTCTTCTTTTCTTTTCTTTTCTTCTGCTGTCGCAGACGCTCTCTCTCTCTCCTTTTATTCTCTCTCCCTCTCTCCTCGATTTCGTGACGAATTTTTGCCTGATCGAAAATCGGAAGATACCGCTAGACTCCATTCTCTACTGCCATCATTTCTACTAGAGCGGATCGGTGGTAAGAGCGGCTTAAACGTATCTCCTGGGGTAAGCTAATTTTCCTTTTTTCTTTAATTTCTTGCAAATTATAGGCCTGATTGACGAACAAACACCACTACGAGAATATAGGGGTGATTCTCTGCAAGTCTAGCAGGACGAAATTCTCGTGGGGTCGTCGTGGGTAAAACCCCAAATTTGGGATACGGGGGTTATTAAGGGGCTTATTTTTAATTAATTAGTATTAATTTAGAAATGCTAAAATATTGAGCATCTAGGGTTAAAGTAGGATTTCTGAAATTTAGGACCTGGGTGAGCACCGCAGGTGTAATTTTGAGACCCGCGGGCAAAATTCAGAAAATTAAGTAGGGTGTTAAATAATAGTTTAAATGATAATTTGGGGTATATGGAGCTTAGGGAAGGTTAGTTGAATATTATTTTGGAGGAAATAAGTTAATTAATCTGGGGAAAATGCAAATTGCAGGATTTAAATTTCGGGCGCCAAGGGCGTAGGATTTGGGCCCTAACGAGACTCTTAATAAGTCAGGTAAGGAGAATAAATTATAGCAGTATTTTTAGAATTACTGTTTAAATTAACATGTGAAAATGTGCTTATGGTATTTTATCTGGAAATTATTACAATATAATATCAGATAAATTGTGTGGCATTTGAGTAATTTTAAAGTGTGATATTTTGGAGTGTAAAATATAACGATGTGTAATTCCTGAGAAAATATTGAAATGAGAATTATTGATGTGATTAGTGAGAAATAATGAAATAAGGTATTTATATGTGAGTGGAAATGTTTTGCTTGAAAAATGAGATTTAGTGAATTACAGATATTGGAAAATAACCAACCCACACAAGATAATTTGTACAGTTTTCATTCACACCCACACAGGGTTCATATCCACACAGAATACAACATCCACACAAGACTCTAATCCATATAAAATACATGTCCACACAGGACTAACAACCACACAAGTTACACAGTCCACATAGGACTAATCCTCACACAGATTACAACACATACCACCCTGTTCATGGTAAATAGGTAAAACAAACTACTCATACCACTGCCAATGTTATTTCGCAATTTATATGAACCTCAAAACAATACACATCCAGTATACGTAAACACATCAATGCATTCCCATTCACAGTATTTAATCATCCCAAACAGCATCACAACCAAACAGAATTTGCAACCCAAATAGTATCCACAAGTGAACATCAGTCCAATATCAAGCAGCACCCACAACCATTTAATTATCAAAGTTGTTTTCTTGCCACACGATTTTTCCTAATATAGTATATAATCAAAAACAGTATTTTCAATACCTACATTGTTCATAAAATTATACCTAAACATATAAAATTTTATACCCAAGATTTAGCCAGTTTAAAATTAATGAAAAGTTGTTATAAAGTATTTCCCCTTATCTGCTCCTCAAGTTCCTGCCTAAACCGAACGGAAATAAGACCTTGTATTCCAAAAATCTCAACTTACTCAAATCTCAGAAAAAACACTCATTTAATACTTCCTAGGCTCCTTATATTTCAAAATAATAATAAAACTCTAAAATATGTCACTGATTTTGGGATGATTCCCAAGTACCCCAAATTGAAAATTTGCTCCACCTATGTTGTAGAGAATCTTCCCAGGAGTCTCGTGGTAGCTTTCGATTATTGAATCGGGCTAAATCCGAGCCAAAATCGTAGTGAGAAAGTAGAAGGGCCGAATTTTAGAGAGAGAAATGAGAGAAAAGAAATTTTCTTACTAAAAAATGAAAGATATTGCTATTTATAGGCAGGGACTCGTCGACGAGACATGTGGATTCATCGACGATCCCATGAAGAACACTCGTCGACGAGACCGTGAGTTCGTTGACGAGTTTCAGAATTCCTCAAACCCTCTTAGTAACTCCTCGTCGACAAGATATGTGCCCTCGTCGACAGGCCATGGAAGAATGCTTATCAACAAGTCCAGTTGGTTCATCAACGAGTTCTCGCTGACACCCTTTTAAATATTCCTTTTTTTCCTTCTCTCTTTCCTTCCTTTTTTTATTATTTTTATTTATTAAATTTTCTGGGTCGTTACACTATGTTCATCATCTGTTTTACTGAAAATACATATAAAATAATCTCCACAATTTCCAGAATAATCCATTACTTTAATCATTCCATTTTCGCAGATAATAACTATAGCCCTAGGCTCAAAATCATAGTTGAAACGGTTGGCTTTCAATACTTGTAGGATAATCATATAAATACATAAATAATTTCTATTTTAACCGGTGAAATTTATAAATCTACTGGTTTAATATATTCCCTTCACCTGGTTTCCTCAA
Organism: Malania oleifera; assembly: GCF_029873635.1. NCBI lineage: Eukaryota > Viridiplantae > Streptophyta > Magnoliopsida > Santalales > Ximeniaceae > Malania > Malania oleifera. Next base: position 38,583,249 of record NC_080427.1, on the reverse strand, counting down.
CTACGCCAGCAAGGACCTCAAAATGATGCCTGCGGCGCTCACCTGAATCCCTGATTCAAAAACCCTAGTTTATCAACTCAAACTCTAGATCAACAACTATTAAACCTTCCCAAGCCCATACACCCCTTTTAAATAGTAACTATACTAGACAAACTACTCATTTCTATACTTACCTCAACTTTGAGGTAATGTCTAAAAAGACCCCATTCAAAAATCCACTCCGCTAAATTTGTAGAGAACTTCCCCTAGATCCTTGTAGCTACTTCCGATCATCGAATCAGGCGACGAACGGCGAGAAATAGTAGAGAGAAGGTGAGGAGCGTCATTTTTTTGGAGAGGGAAAGTGAGGAACTAGCTTTTCTTAATGAGTAAGAAAGAAATGAGAAATCCTTTTCATAAGCGATTGACTCGGCACACCTTGTCGACGAAATGCAATCTTTGTCGACAAGTTGCAGAAGAACGTTCATCAACGAAAAGAAGGACTTCGTCGACGAACTCTAAAACCTGAAATTTTTTTCGTTCAGGATCTTTTCGTCGACGAAAACAGGGAATTCGTCGACGAAGCCTACTGTCTCTTTTTAAAATTTTCCCTTTCTTCATTCCTTTATTATTTTCCATAATTAAATTTTCCGGGTCTTTACATCAATAGTTTGGTTTCGATCCAATATTCTTGTCAAGTGGATTATTTAGCTTGTACCCAAAGTTTTCATATTTAAACCCTAGAAAGATATATTGATTTGTTCCTACATCAAGCTTTGATCCATGGTTCGAGCAATTGATTCTCAATGTAGGAGTTGGGGACTTTAGCACGAATATAGAATTCAGAGATTCTTGGTAAGTTGCCTCATTGAAAATACAAATGTGATACTAAAATTAGAATTTTATCAATATCTTCGAAGAAGGATCACTATGTAAAAAAATGGCAACGCTAGAAACATAAACTAATACAATTAAAATAATTTTTTTAGAAAAAATGAAGGATAAATACAAGAAAAGAAAGGTAAACTGAAAATGAAAGGTAATGACAATTAATGATATTGGAAACCAAATATAATATGATAAATTAAATGGCCTTTCATACGAATGTTGATGACTCCTTAATTTTCATCTTCATCTCTTCTTCTTCTAACTTACACTCTTGAGTTGATCTTCCATGATCTTTTTAAATCCTCTAATTTTTTGCCTCTTGCTCTTATACTGGTAATTGCATCTCATGATTTTGCATTCAAGGTCAAATATCCTTCCCAATCCATCAATTATCATTCTTCCTACCTACGTTCATAGGGGCAGATTTTGCCCCAAGCGAATGACTTTATTTTGGCCTAAAATGTACCTTACTCTATCCTAAAATCTAAGAGATGGATGTAAAGGCTAGTTAGTCAACCAAGATTCTAAGAGTACACACACACTTTGGCATATATTCATCAATTCATTCTATCTGAATATGAGGATGTCCCTATTTTGTGTTTGAACCTATTCTTCTCCTCTCTCACATGGTTGATGCTTATTTAGCCTAAACTGCATGCCAAGTAGTTTGCACAAAGTATGTATTATTCTTTTATAGGCCAAGTGGTTCTCTAGATAGGTCAAATTATGTCACCAACAATGTCCCCACATCTCGTCATTTGATTGTAAAGGACGAAGAGATGTTTTTTTCAATCTCTTAAAGTCAATTTAATTGATCAAAGATCAAGCACATCATTCAGTCATCCTTAACCTGATTTGGGCCAAGCCAAAAAAAATGATTCTATGTAAGACACCCTTTTTAGAACAAAATATTTTATTGATTTCTTGGAAGAAAGATTATAACAAAAGGATGGTAACACTAGAAACTTAAACTAAAACAATTGAAATGGGATGTTGCAAATTTAAAGAATACATGATTACAAGAAATGAAAGTTAAAATGGAAATGAATAGTGTACTAGGAATTAAAGATAAATCCAATGCTCCAATTGGAAAATTGGTTAAAGATCCCTTTTCTTCCCCTTCTATTTTATACCCTTTAGATGATCTTCCAAAGCTCTTCACAGATCCTTTGACTTTTGGCCTCTTACTTTTATCTCGGTAATTACATCTCTTGATTTTGTATTATAAGTCAAATATCATGTCAAGTCCATTAATTATCATTCTTACTACCTAATATCATAGGAGCAAATTTTGCCACAAGCCAACTACTTGACTTTGGCCAAAATCCAGAAGATAGATGTAAATCCATGCATGGTTAGTTAGGTAGCTAAAATTTTAGGGATTTGGGGTTGGCCAATACCCCCTAATCTATTCAATCTAGTTTTTTAAGTCTATCCTCTTATCATTAAGAAAGTTAATAAAATTTACAATAGAACATTTTCAAGCAACTGTAGGAAATGCATGGGGAGATCTATCTAATGGACCATTGTTCTTAGTGGTTAGCCTAAAAGGATTTTGGCATCTTGGCATATGGAAGCACTACCAAACCATTCAAATAACCTAAGATATTCATCAATTCTATCTGATCGAATGCACCTCAATTTCCTACATGCCTCTCTTTCAACATTAGCTTGAAATTGATCACACATTCAACACTTGGTCTTTAGTCTTCAAGGTGTAAACAATGCACCAAATATTCTAGATATCATTGGACCACATATTTGAATGCATCAAGTCTCTAGAATATTAGACTTTTTTTCAATGGAGAAGCATTTTTAAATATTATAGTATGTTGATTCCAACTAAACACTAGTTATCAAGCTTTAAAGGTATCTTTTCATTTTTAATTGAAGCTTTTTTTTACTAGAAAGTCAAAACCTTTCTTAATCATGTTTAAGCCTCTTATATTGCAACTCTAAAACACACTTTAATTGCTGCATTAACCATGCCCTTGGACATCTTTTTCGACTTCAAGCAAAATGCATGTACAACACTTCTTTCCTCTAGCTAGAACCATTGACCCTCTAGTAAGCTTTAAATGCCTATCCTTAGAGGTGTTACAATAACCCTCATCACAAAGATTCCCCATAGTTTTAAATCTAATATGTTATTTGGAATATTTATCTCACGTTTATCTAAACTAATCGGCTAGCTTTATTAGTTTGCAAGTACACATCTCCCTCATTGACAACTATACATAAATCACAATTTCCTATTTCACCACACATATAGTGTACAGGATAAGAAGAAAACTGTTTTTTCAATAGTATGAATGGAGGCATTATTGTTTATCATCAACTAGTCTCTTCACAAGAAGGATTAATTTCATCATCATCACAAATAGTAAGAAAACTATATTAAGTAGTAGAAAATTTGTCTACTTCTTCATCTTTTCTATCATAATTTTCTTTTTCTTTCTTCCACTTTTGACAACATTTTTATGTAATCCTTCTTGCTACAAGCAATCAATTCAGTCTCTTTCCTCAAACAGAAATTGGTTTTGGATTTTTCACGATTTTCAAAATCAACCTTTACTCTTTCTTTTTCCTCTATTTGCAGTGGAAATGGCTTTTGAATGATAAGGTAACAAGCCTGTAGTTTTCTCCTTTTCTCTTCATTAACAAGCTAATTTTCACCCAATTCATAAAAATACTCCTTCAATGACCAAGTTCATGAAGGAAACTCTAAAAGTCTCCAAATAATTTGGCAAAGAATAAAGAAGACATAGAGGATGTACCTCACTATCAAAGTTCATGGAGGCCAATTAATTCATAACTCCCTATGTTTCACAGAAGCATTGATCAATAATAGGATAATACGAGTACCATCTAATATAATTTATTTTCTCTATTTTTCTAGCATCTACTGAAGCTCAATGTGCTTTGAAGAGACCTGGAAAATTAAATTAATGAAAGTAATAAAAGAAAAGAAATGAAAGAGAGAGGAAAAGAAAAAAGGGGGATCAGCAGGGATTCGTCGATGAATGTTCTTATAGGTCTCGTGTGACGCCCCGATTTCCATAAAAAAAAATTTATTTAACTATTTATCCACACCAATTGGCCATGACATCAATCCTGATACCATGCATATAACCCAACCCACATTGGGTACCGGGTATACCAAGTCATAACACAAATAAATCCCCTAGCAGCGGAAGTCAACATATATAAACAAGCCACGACAAATACACATACCAGAGTATATTTCACCCAAATCCATACACATATCCAAAGTACATTCCCAAACATAAAAACCCTAAAAGGTTATTGAACCCCATCTAACACACTCACCCTATATAGGAGCTCTAACACTAGCTCGATCCCGATCTCCTGAAAAGTTTAATACTTGGGTGAGATACATCTCAGTAAGATGGAATAAATTATTAACAGTGTGTGGCAATATGAGTGTCGTTGTAATAATAAATAAAAGCTCTTTCAAACTGTTAATCATTTGAGAAAATAATGGTATATGCATATAATCACATAGATATTCAACATAGCTTTTATAAGTTTTACCCATATTTTCAAATTCATTCATTTCTTATTTCCTTATTCTTTATATTTTTTTTCCTTTCTCCTTTTTTTTCTATGTTTTTTTTAACAAGCCCACGAGTATCCTTAGTACCTTGTACCATGCCATGTCTGTAACTCATGGTCACTTTCCTTTCACTATCTAGCCCATGGGTATCCTCGATACCTTGTACCATGTCGTGTCTGTAACCCATGGTTGTCCTGAGGATTTTTCTCCATGCCATGCTTCCCCCCATGGTCAGGGTTGTGCAGCCTGAAGGCTGGATCTAACCGCAGTTGGCCGACCCAGTTAGATCAAATAATACCATAAACATGTCTATAGTAACGAATAACTTGCCTCATTCCCTGGTCCGGAATCCAGGGGGCAACATACAACCCTACTCTGGCCCATTCGCACTACCACGCCACACGCTCCGCGAGTCCGTGTGGTTGCACTTTTCATCCACTAGCATCGGTACCATGCTCGATATCATAACCCATCGCTAGGGTATACATATCCATCCATCAGGGTTTTTCCTTTTCACCGTTTCACTTTCTCATATTATCATTTTCCACTTCCATATATATACATACATTACAGTTGTTACATTGCAATGTTTACATTTCCAATATTCACATTCATTATTCACAAATCAATATTCATATGTCAATTTCCACATTTTAGTATTCCCAGCATTTCACATACTGTTTCATCTCATAACAATATTTACATACGTACGAAAATATATTCCATTTCACATATTTTGTCAATTCCAGCAGACATATATCAATATTTTATAAAATCCCTTTAACATCCATTTACCCCCTTTCCATTATTTTTTAGAAAATCACGTTAACATTTCCAGTTTCAACCATTTTCCAAGGAAATTAATTATCATATCAATTTTTCCAATTTTTCCACATTCCAAGTCACGGACCACAATATTCATTTCACCATTTTTCCAAAATCATATGCCACACAGTATCTCATTTATCAATCATGTAATAATAATAATAATAATAATAATAATAATAATAATAATAATAATAATAATAATAATAATAATAATAATAATTCAGGAAATTATAATAATCCATTTCACAACTAAATCAACCAGTATTTCACGAAAATCTTGCTATAATTTATTCCTCTTACCTTTCTTACTGAGATGCCCACACAGTTCAATCCTGAGCCCGTGGCATTTTCAGTACAAAAACCTACAATTTTCATTTCCCCAAAACATTTAATAGAATTCCAACATAATTTCTATAAAACATATCTTAGGCTCCCAATAACCCAAATAAATTATTAAACTCTAAAATAATCAACTTACCTCGGTTTCTTGAACTATGCCCGCAGGGTCCCGAAATTACACCCGCGGTGCTTACCCAAGCCCTAAATTCAATAACCCTAATTCAACCTCAGAATGCCCAATATTTAACATTTCCAAATCTATAATAATTAAATAATAATTAGCCCCTTAATAACCCTCTTAGCCTAATTTTAGGGTTATGCCTATGACGACCCAACGAGAAATCCGCTTCGCTAGACTTGTAGAGAATCATCCCTAGATTCTCGTGGTGGTGTCTGATCATCAATAGGGCTTAAGATTTATGAGAAATTGAGGTAAAAGAGATAATTGAGTTTACCCCAGGAGATATGCCTACGCTACTCCTATGACAATTCCGCTCTGGTAAAAATGTCGTTGGCGGAGAATGGAGTCTAGAGGTATTTTCTGATTTTCGATTGGGTGAATATTAGCCGAGAAATTGAAGAAAGTGAGAGAGAGAGAACGAAAGAGAGACGCTGGGAGAGAGATGTTAGACAGAAGGACGTGCATACTGAGAGAAAGAAACTCCTTGAAGATTTAAATCAACCTTCAGGAAATGTCCTAAAGGTTTCATCTTCAGTTACTTTACCTATATACTTATTATATATTTATCTTTAGGTATATAATTATATTATATTATATTTTTCCTTTTTACTTTAATCGTTATATATATATATATATATATATATATCTTTTGTAACGACCTGCTTATTTTACTTTTTTTTTTACAATATAATAATTCTGACAAATCATAATCCACCTGAACCCATGGTACTAGGGGTACACCTAAAATACAGCACTAATACCTAAGCAGCAGGAAACGTAATAACATACACATATTAAATTTCCATTCATCAAAATACCAGAGTTTACTACCACCATCATCTGAATACACACAACCCAAAATAACCAAAAGAGTCCTAGAGTCACCATCCAAAAATCTGTCTGACCCTAGCAAAAGACTTACCCTTCAAAACAGGGGAGCACAACTGAATACTAATGTTGCGGAGCTTTATCCGCTCTCCTATCTGGGGCTCCTAAAATATTTATATAATTTGGGATAAGACATCTCTCAGTAAGGGAAAATAAACTAATACCAGAGTGTGGTAACATGAGTAATTTAGTGTTATACATATAACAGTACATAAACACACTTGATAAAACTGTCTGTATCATATCTAGGAAAACATATATTATCATATCATGGTAGAACATATTGGATTTCTATACACGTAAATCATATAATACAACAATACATAGAAAACATCATGAATGGTTAGCTGGCTGGTGTCATGTCTTACCCCAACATGACTGGATTGTGTGGCCCAAAGGCGTGACCCGATAATGGCTAGCCGACCACTGCCAAGTCAAAAGCAAAAGTCTGTAAGTACGATGGGTCTGCCTCTCCTGGTCTATACACCAGAGGGCGCCAACACTACAATAAACCACATCGATTGCCAATCTCCCACTACCCCGTACGACAAGCGGTAGCACTAACATAATCATGATTGTAATCATATAGCTACGGTACTGTGCTTCGTGAAAGCCTAAACCAAGCCAACTAGGTTCTGATAACATATAACATATTTCCAAATAATGACACATGGCTATTTCATAATAATAACTTGTCAAGTTAATATCATCATATAATTTTGCATAACATATCGTGAAAATCTTCGGCCCTTACGTCGACATTTTGTATTTTATAAATCACAGCCCGTATGTTGGTATTGCATATCATAAAACTTTTGGCCCGTACGCTAGTATTTCAAATAAAACTCTCGGCCCGTACGCCAACATATCACATAAAAATTTTGGCTTGTACGCCGATATATCATATAAAAACCTCGGCCTGTACGCCGATATATCATATAAAATCCTTGGCCCGTACACCGATATATCATACAAAAATCTCAGTATCATTTTAACATTTTCCTAGAAGCAATAAAAACATAACATCCCATCATCATAATTTTTCATGGTAAATTTTACTCATGCCACACAAATTAGGTATTAAACATATTTCTAATCACGACATAATTTCCAACATAATTTTATAATATACATATTTATCTGAAATTAAATGTTGTAAAATAATATATACATTTCCATACAAATCCTGACTTAGTTTATTCCCTTACCTGATTTCTGAAAAACTCCTATAAGGTCTAGCCTTACACCCGCAAGGTTCCCCATTCAACACCCTAAAAACAATATCCCCCTAAACAAAACTTTCGTATTTCTTCGAGTACTACATTTCCTACAACTGTGGGTAAGCCAAATACCAAATAGAAAGTCTTACCCTAATTTTGGGATGGAATCCAAGTTAACCCCACCAGCGGTCCACTCCAAAAGACTTAAAGAGAACTTTCCCAGGAGTGTCGTGGCTACCTTGGATCGTTGGAAGCACGCAAAAATACTATCTTTTCAGAATCGGAAGGCGGCGAACAACGGTGGTGTTCGGGGCGTTCGTGACACGTGACGACGGTGCGGCGAGTGTTGATCTTTCCCGTACGCTCCAAATTGAAGAAAATATGGTGAAATCTGTTATGTTGGATTTTATTTTCAGAATGAACTAAATTTTTGAATTCTAGGAAAACGATGTAGCCAGTTTCGAACTATGCTTGCTCTTTGATGCTAATCTGAAATAGTTTTCATTAATGTTTGTTTAAGTTATTCTGTGCCTAATGCTTTTAATTAACTAGCCATTAATTAAATGATTTTAGTCTTGTGATTTGCTACCGAAAGGGGGGAATATAGGATAGATCTTGGATAATTCAGCGTAGGTAAATATAGAGATCGAAAGACTTGTATGAACCTACGTAGCATAAAAAATCGAGGGTCTTACTGCTTTCTTGCGTTATTAATTTGCATACTCTTATGTTAAATAATAAACAAGAATAGGTTCCGATTGACTATCGAAAGAGGCTTTTGGAAAAATTGGAGATTTGCTAACAAACAAAGAAAACGAAGTTAAATTAGCTAAATGAGTAAAGCATAGTGAGAAACTAGGTGAAATCGATTTCCTAGAAGTTTTAACCATCATCAATTTGACACGCGGTATTCAGTTTTAAATTCTCCTGAATAGTTTATTTAAAGTAGCTTTGTTTAAATTTTGCAGTCTAAAATTGTTAATTTTTCTAAATAAAATCAAGGTTAGTAAAATTTCGGTACTTGGTAAAATTAAGACATCAATCCCTGAGGACGATACTCTACACATCATTATATTATAAAACTATGATACTGTGCACTTGCAGTTTGCACCGGTCAAGTTTTTGGCGCCGTTGCCAGGGATTGAGTTTTTCTTATTTTTGCCAATATTGATACAAAGTAATTTTGGTTTTAATTTAGAATTTTATTTTTATATTTTTATTTATTTATTTTATTTATTTTATTTTATTATTATTATTTTTTTTTTATTTCTGGTGTGTTTTTTTATGTTGGATGCGCAGCGCTAGAATACGTGTCATTATTCCTTTTGTTCCAGAAATTGAAAGAACGCTTAGAGCACTAAGGAAAAAGAGGGTATTAGCCATGGAGAATGGACAAGATAATGCGTAGCCACGCGCCTTGAAGGATTATGTGCGACCAGTTGTGAATGACAATTATTCGGGTATCAGACGCCAGCCCATTAATGTCAACAATTTTGAGCTCAAACCCGCATTAATCAGTATGGTGCAGCAGGCCCAATTCAGTGGATCGCCACTTGATGATCCCAATATCCAT